>NC_081792.1:4155332-4197832 GCF_963082965.1 Carassius carassius
TGATCCGTAGTCAGACGCGTTATCCATTGCGCCACTGGCTCACCAATAATAAAGACCCCTGATTGCTACAGAGTTGGCAAGAGTGGCAAGCATTGCTGTCTGCTTATTCTCACCTTGTTTTCAGGAGGTAAGCCCACCAACCCACCAGCCCCTCCCTGGTGGCCCTTTTTTTTTCTTCTATAACCTCATTCCTGCAGCACAGCCCTCCAGTCACCATATGATTGAGTCTCAGACTCTTTGCAGAACCAGTTGCCAAAGTACTGAAGATGTGATGATGGCTTTCTCTCTTTGTTACACTTTCTGCAAAGTATGATGTCTGTCTTCTTCACATATTTTCTTGTGACAGTTCCAGTGCGCTCCCTCTCCAGTTTTCTCTTTCTGTATTGCTGAGTGGAGTAAGGAACATCTTGACCGGATGTCTGTGTCTGAGCTGATGGTTGCAAAGCTGAAGGTAATGGGAGGTTGAAGAACATCACCTGTGAGGTACCTGTAGAGGATGGCGCTTAAGTGCCTTTCACTGTAGGAAGCTGCACAGATGGTAAAATGAAAGGGAGAGAGATGAGTAGTGCTGATGCAATGACAGGAAGGCCTTGATGTGATGTTGGAGCCTGGGAGATGGCCTGGGGTTGCGACCTCCCCTTAAGTTTTGCCTTCCCAGCAGTGTTTGGTGGCAGGATAAAAAGGTGAGGCTCAGCCAAATTGCCTGGATACAGAGTTGGTCTTTTCTGCATAGCTGCAGGAAGCGTCTCGGGTCCTGCCATGGGTGCGTCTGGGGCTTGGATACCCTGCTTCAAAATCTCCTGTTCCTGTGACTTGCCACGCCTGCTGAACCTGGGAAACATAAAACAACAGATATTAATAAACATTTAAGCAATACAAAAGATCAACTACTATTTGTCATGACTATGACGCAGCAGCATGACACAGCTGAGATCACACAGCAGTCGTCTAATGTATTACTGCTTTTGTGAAATGGCTACTTTATTGAGATTAACATTGTATTATGAATTATTGATTCTTGCAGTCTGCTGAAGACAGCTGATCCATATCATAAATCTTATCTTTCATATTGAAAGAAGAAAAGAGAAGTTGAACTCTTGTTGATTTGTTTCTAGACCTGCAAAGCAGCCATGGTTACATTAAGGCTGATGATACAAAAAATTTTGAGAAGTGTTTCTTGGGTACGTTCCCCACTGAGAATGGGTAACAAATTTCAATCTGGATATTTCAGATCAATCTTGCGCTCTGTGTCTTACCTGGTTGCCTGTTGATGGCAATATTAACCAAAGTTGCCCAGCAGCATTGATCAAATTATTATATTATATTATATTATATTATATTATATTATATTATATTATATTATATTATATTATATTATATTATATTATATTATATTATATTATATTATATTATATTATATTATATTAACTAACAGTGTAAAATTTTATCATTAATGAATCATTAGATAATAATTTGTAAAGATATCATTATGTTATTACTTTAACTTTACTTGTTGAGGTACATGACTAATTTAAAAAAAATCCATAACCACAATAACATATTAACAATTGGTTAATAGCTCTTTACCTCAACATGTAAAGTCATAAAATGATTCCTTTGAAAATCATTAGCTAATGATTAATTAAAGCTGACAACTGGAAGTTGAAGTAAATAGCTTTGGCCACTGTAGTAATTAAAATATACATTTACGTCATTAGTTAATATAATGTTATTAAGGAACTAATACATTAAAGTAAATTTAACTAATAAAATTGTATTTATTAATTTATCTATGAAACATATAGAATGTTTATTAGTTGCTGATGTAGTAATCATTAATTAATGGTTTAAGTTAGTCCTTCATTCGTTTACATTAACTCATGATTATCTGTGCATTCGTTAAGTATAAATTAATGGATATTTGTGCACCAGTGTTGTAAGTGTTACTTTTTTATTGATAAAAGATTCACTTACATTGCAAATGTTGGTTAGAAATTAATCGATGACCGTTATCTTCTTCTTCAGCCGTGATCCGCAAGTCTCCGGGGGTTTTTGACGTTATCAATTGTTGTTGATAACTTGTTACTATGAAGAATCACGGTTGAGGAACGAGCGCTGATTGGTCAATTTCTTGTTGTTACTGGGCGGAATCACGGTTGCGATACGAGCGCTGATTGGCTAATTCGCGGTTACGATACTAGCGCTGATTGGCCAATTCGCGGTTGCGATACGAGCGCCGATTGGCTAAAACATAAATTTCATGGTTGCAGCCGGGAACGTGATTGGCTGTCATAACAAAGAATAACCACGACCTACAGGTGACATGGAGCGCCACTGGCCCACCAATAGTAAAGACCCCTGATTGCTACAGAGTTGTTGGTTTTAGATGTGAAATTGGCAAGCATTGCTGTATGCTTATTCACACCTTGTTTTCAGGAGGTAAGCCCACCAGCCCACCAGCCCACCAGCCCATCAGCCCATCAGCCCATCAGCCCACCAGCCCACCAGCCCACCAGCCCATCCCTGGTGGTCTAGTGGTTAGGATTCAGCGCTCTCACCGCCGCGGCCCAGGTTTGATTACCGGTCAGGGAAAGCTCTTTTGGCTTCCAATTGTGGACTGCGAATTCAAGCTCTGCTAACAGCTGCGAGAAAGCCAGCTCCAAACCAAAAAAATGGTGAGCACTTGAAAAAAAGACCTCCTTCGAGCCGGAGTCGAACCAGCGACCTAAGGATTGCCAACACTCCAACCTACAGTCCTCCGCTCTACCAGCTGAGCTATCGAAGGGGCAAAGTGTTAGACAGAACCTCGACATATCACGGTCTTGTAGCTCTACTGCTGGCCAAAAAGTCACTTCTGGTGCAGGAAGATGTGCTGGATTTTTGAGGAGGGAATCAAAAAGGAGTATGCGTTCCCATACCGGGAGTCAAAACTGGGCCGCCTGGGTGAAAACCAGGAATCCTAAGCGCTAGACCATATGGAATTTGGAAACCTTAAACTGGCCATTGGCTTCTGGCGCACTTTCCATACATGTGGTCAGTGTGGGCGCAGGATCTTGTAGTGGCCTGTTGCTTTAGATCTGCGACTGTAACAATGTGATAATAATTTGGCAAAACAAGAATTATCCAAAAGGACGGTTTTCTGAATTATATAGTGTTGTATGCATTCAAGGGATCTGTTTTTTTTTACTCACCCCGGGAGTTCAGTTTTTTTGGGCAGATTCCTGTGATTGCTGAACTGATACCTCGAACTGGTAATTAAGCTCTTTTCCAGGTGAAAATACTTGTGTCATCCATTTGAAAACACACACGGCAACCGCTATCTAGAGGAAAAACTGCCTATTGTCACTCTGTCAAGATACAAAAATGACATTGTGAGGGTAACAATGAAAGTGAGACCAATTTGTAATCGGCAAAGTTGCTGATTATTCGCTCCTTCAGTTTAACTCTGTTTACAACTTATTCTAAATGTCCAGGTGACAATTAGTGATAAGGCTTCAAAATGGCAAGCCCATGACATCAAAACCACATGGCATTATACCCTTCAAAGTAATGAAGCAGTTACAGAGTAGCGATGAAATTGTTCATTCGAAAATCAACTGGCTGCCAGCCTGCAGTTTATTTCCCCTATAATCGCCTAGCTTGTCGGAGTGCTTGTGAGACGAATTGCAATACCGAAGCATGTTCGTTTCTTCCCTAGACATCGAAAAGGGTGTGCAGAATATGTCTTTTTTGGAAAAAAAGAAGAATGCCTGAAGATTTGCCTTTTCTTCTGGATTTTGGAGAAGAGAAAAAAAACACAACAACAAAATAAGCCGGAGAAAAACAAGCACAGAGCGAGCCAGCCAGGAGTCGAACCTAGAATCTTCTGATCCGTAGTCAGACGCGTTATCCATTGCGCCACTGGCCCACCAATAATAAAGACCCCTGATTGCTACAGAGTTGTTGGTTTTAGATGAGACAGTGGCAAGCATTGCTGTCTGCTTATTCTCACCTTGTTTTCAGGAGGTAAGCCCACCAACCCACCAGCCCCTCCCTGGTGGTCTAGTGGTTAGGATTCGGCGCTCTCACCGCTGCCGCCTGGTTTCGATTCCCGGTCAGGGAAAGCTCTTTTGGCTTCCAATTGTGGACTGCGAATTCTAGCTCTGCTAACAGCTGCGAGAAAGCCAGCTCCAAACCAAAAAAATGGTGAGCACTTGAAAAATGACCTCCGTCGAACCAGCGACCTAAGGATTGCCAATACTCCAACCTACAGTCCTCCGCTCTACCAGCTGAGCTATCAAAGGGGCAAATTGTGAGACAGAACCTCGACATATCACGGTCTTGTAGCTCTACTGCTGGCGAAAAAGTCACTTCTGGTGCAGGAAGATGTGCTGGATTTTTGAGGAGGGAATCAAAAAGGAGCATGCGTTCCCATACCGGGAGTCAAACCTGGGCCGCCTGGGTGAAAACCAGGAATCCTAAGCGCTAGACCATATTGGATTTGGAAACCTTAAACTGGCCATTGGCTTCTGGCGCACTTTCCATACATGTGGTCAGTGTGGGCGCAGGATCTTGTAGTGGCCTGTTGCTTTAGGTCTGCGACTGTAACAATGTGATAATAATTTGGCAAAACAAGAATTATCCAAAAGGACGGTTTTCTGAATTATATAGTGTTGTATGCATTCAAGGGATTTGTTTTTTTTTTACTCACCCCGGGAGTTCAGTTTATTTGGGCAGATTCCTGTGATTGCTGAACTGATTCCTCAAACTGGCAATTAAGCTCTTTTCCAGGTGAAAATACTTGTGTCATCCATTTGAAAACACACACGGCAACCGTTATCTAGAGGAAAAACTGCCTATTGTCACTCTGTCAAGATACAAAAATGACATTGTGAGGGTAACAATGAAAGTGAGACCAATTTGTAATCGGCAAAGTTGCTGATTATTCGCTCCTTCAGTTTAACTCTGTTTACAACTTATTCTAAATGTCCAGGTGACAATTAGTGATAAGGCTTCAAAATGGCAAGCCCATGACATCAAAACCACATGGCATTATACCCTTCAAAGTAATGAAGCAGTTACAGAGTAGCGATGAAATTGTTCATTCGAAAATCAACTGGCTGCCAGCATGCAGTTTATTTCCCCTATAATCGCCGAGCTTGTCGGAGTGCTTGTGAGACGAATGGCAATACCGAAGCATGTCCGTGTCTTCCCTAGACATCGAAAAGGGTGTGCAGAATATGTCTTTTTTGGAAAAAAAGAAGAATGCCTGAAGATTTGCCTTTTCTTCTGGATTTTGGAGAAGAGAAAAAAACACAACAACAAAATAAGCCGGAGAAAAACAAGCACAGAGCGAGCCAGCCAGGAGTCGAATCTAGAATCTTCTGATCCGTAGTCAGACGCGTTATCCTTTGCGCCACTGGCCCACCAATAGTAAAGACCCCTGATTGCTACAGAGTTGTTGGTTTTAGATGAGACAGTGGCAAGCATTGCTGTCTGCTTATTCTCACCTTGTTTTCAGGAGGTAAGCCCACCAACCCACCAGCCCCTCCCTGGTGGTCTAGTGGTTAGGATTCAGCGCTCTCACCGCCGCCGCCTGGGTTCGATTCCCGGTCAGGGAAAGCTCTTTTGGCTTCCAATTGTGGACTGCGAATTCTAGCTCTGCTAACAGCTGCGAGAAAGCCAGCTCCAAACCAAAAAAATGGTGAGCACATGAAAAATGACCTCCAGCGACCTAAGGATTGCCAATACTCCAACCTACAGTCCTCCGCTCTACCAGCTGAGCTATCAAAGGGGCAAATTGTGAGACAGAACCTCGACATATCACGGTCTTGTAGCTCTACTGCTGGCGAAAAAGTCACTTCTGGTGCAGGAAGATGTGCTGGATTTTTGAGGAGGGAATCAAAAAGGAGCATGCGTTCCCATACCGTGAGTCAAACCTGGGCCGCCTGGGTGAAAACCAGGAATCCTAAGCGCTAGACCATATTGGATTTGGAAACCTTAAACTGGCCATTGGCTTCTGGCGCACTTTCCATACATGTGGTCAGTGTGGGCGCAGGATCTTGTAGTGGCCTGTTGCTTTAGGTCTGCGACTGTAACAATGTGATAATAATTTGCCAAAACAAGAATTATCCAAAAGGACGGTTTTCTGAATTATATAGTGTTGTATGCATTCAAGGGATCTGTTTTTTTTTACTCACCCCGGGAGTTCAGTTTATTTGGGCAGATTCCTGTGATTGCTGAACTGATACCTCAAACTGGCAATTAAGCTCTTTTCCAGGTGAAAATACTTGTGTCATCCATTTGAAAACACACACGGCAACCGTTATCTAGAGGAAAAACTGCCTATTGTCACTCTGTCAAGAAACAAAAATGACATTGTGAGGGTAACAATGAAAGTGAGACCAATTTGTAATCGGCAAAGTTGCTGATTATTCGCTCCTTCAGTTTAACTCTGTTTACAACTTATTCTAAATGTCCAGGTGACAATTAGTGATAAGGCTTCAAAATGGCAAGCCCATGACATCAAAACCACATGGCATTATACCCTTCAAAGTAATGAAGCAGTTACAGAGTAGCGATGAAATTGTTCATTCGAAAATCAACTGGCTGCCAGCCTGCAGTTTATTTCCCCTTTAATCGCCGAGCTTGTCGGAGTGCTTGTGAGACGAATGGCAATACCGAAGCATGTCCGTGTCTTCCCTAGACATCGAAAAGGGTGTGCAGAATATGTATTTTTTGGAAAAAAAGAAGAATGCCTGAAGATTTGCCTTTTCTTCTGGATTTTGGAGAAGAGAAAAAAAACACAACAACAAAATAAGCCGTAGAAAAACAAGCACAGAGCGAGCCAGCCAGGAGTCAAACCTAGAATCTTCTGATCCGTAGTCAGACACGTTATCCATTGCGCCACTGGCCCACCAATAGTATAGACCCCTGATTGCTACAGAGTTGTTGGTTTTAGATGAGACAGTGGCAAGCATTGCTGTCTGCTTATTCTCACCTTGTTTTCAGGAGGTAAGCCCACCAACCCACCAGCCCCTCCCTGGTGGTCTAGTGGTTAGGATTCGGCTCTCTCACTGCTGCCGCCTGGGTTCGATTCCCGGTCAGGGAAAGCTCTTTTGGCTTCCAATTGTGGACTGCGAATTCTAGTTCTGCTAACAGCTGCGAGAAAGCCAGCTCCAAACCAAAAAAATGGTGAACACTTGAAAAAATGACCTCCGTCGAACCAGCGACCTAAGAATTGCCAACACTCCAACCTACAGTCCTCCGCTCTACCAGCTGAGCTATCAAAGGGGCAAAGTGTGAGACAGAACCTCAACATATCACGGTCTTGTAGCTCTACTGCTGGCCAAAAAGTCACTTCTGGTGCAGGAAGATGTGCTGGATTTTTGAGGAGGGAATCACAAAGGAGCATGTGTTCCCATACCGGGAGTCAAACCTGGGCCGCCTGGGTGAAAACCAGGAATCCTAAGCGCTAGACCATATGGTATTTGGAAACCTTAAACTGGCCATTGGCTTCTGGCGCACTTTCCATACATGTGGTCAGTGTGGGCGCAGGATCTTGTAGTGGCCTGTTGCTTTAGGTCTGCGACTGTAACAATGTGATAATAATTTGGCAAAACAAGAATTATCCAAAAGGACGGTTTTCTGAATTATATAGTGTTGTATGCATTCAAGGGATCTGTTTTTTTTTACTCACCCCGGGAGTTCAGTTTATTTGGGCAGATTCCTGTGATTGCTGAATTGATACCTCAAACTGGTAATTAAGCTCTTTTCCAGGTGAAAATACTTGTGTCATCCATTTGAAAACACACACGGCAACCGTTATCTAGAGGAAACACTGCCTATTGTCACTCTGTCAAGATACAAAAATGACATTGTGTGGGTAATAATGAAAGTGAGACCAATTTTTAATCAGCAAAGTTGCTGATTATTCGCTCCTTCAGTTTAACTCAGTTTACAACTTATTCTAAATGTCCAGGTGGCAATTAGTGATAAGGCTTCAAAATGGCAAGCCCATGACATCAAAACCACATGGCATTATACCCTTCAAAAAAGTAATGAAGCAGTTACAGAGTAGCGATGAAATTGTTCATTCGAAAATCAACTGGCTGCCAGCCTGCAGTTTATTTCCCCTATAATCGCCGAGCTTGTCGGAGTGCTTGTGATACGAATGGCAATACCGAAGCATGTCCGTGTCTTCCCAAGACATCGAAAAGGGTGTGCAGAATATGTCTTTTTTGGAAAAAAAGAAGAATGCTTGAAGATTTGCCTTTTCTTCTGGATTTTGGAGAAGAGAAAAAAAAACACAACAACAAAATAAGCCGGAGAAAAACAAGCACAGAGCGAGCCAGCCAGGAGTCGAACCTAGAATCTTCTGATCCGTGAAATTGTCGGAGTGCTTGTGAGACGAATGGCAATACCGAAGCATGTCCTTGTCTTCCCTAGACAGTGGCAAAAAAAGACCTCCTTCGAGCCAGAGTCAGCAACCTAAGGATTGTCAACATTCCAACCTACAGTCCTCCGCTCTACCAGCTGAGCTATCAAAGGGGCAGAGTGTTAGACAGAACCTCGACATATCACGGTCTTGTAGCTCTACTGCTGGCCAAAAAGTCACTTCTGGTGCAGGAAGATGTGCTGGATTTTTGAAGAGGGAATCAAAAAGGAGCATGCGTTCCCATACCGGGAGTCAAACCTTGGCCGCCTGGGTGAAAACCAGGAATCCTAAGCGCTAGACCATATGGGATTTGGAAACCTTAAACTGGCCATTGGCTTCTGGCGCACTTTCCATACATGTGGTCAGTGTGGGCGCAGGATCTTGTAGTGGCCTGTTGCTTTAGGTCTGCGACTGTAACAATGTGATAATAATTTGGCAAAACAAGAATTATCCAAAAGTACGGTTTTCTGAATTGTATAGTGTTGTATGCATTCAAGGGATCTGTTTTTTTTTACTCACCCCGGGAGTTCAGTTTATTTGGGCAGATTCCTGTTATTGCTGAATTGAAACCTCGAACTGGTAATTAAGCTCTTTTCCAGGTGAAAATACTTGTGTCGTCCATTTGAAAACACACACGGCAACCGTTATCTAGAGGAAAAACTGCCTATTGTCACTCTGTCAAGGTACAAAAATGACATTGTGAGGGTAACAATGAAAGTGAGACCAATTTTTAATCTGCAAAGTTGCTGATTATTCGCTCCTTCAGTTTAACTCAGTTTACAACTTATTCTAAATGTCCAGGTGGCAATTAGTGATAAGGCTTCAAAATGGCAAGCCCATGACATCAAAACCACATGGCATTATACCCTTCAAAGTAATGAAAAAGTTACAGAGTAGCGATGAAATTGTTAATTCGAAAATCAACTGGCTGCCAGCCTGCAGTTTTTTTCCCCTATAATAGCCGAGCTTGTCAGAGTGCTTGTGAGACAAATGGCAATACCGAAGCATGTCCGTGTCTTCCCTAGACATCCGAAAGGGTGTGCAGAATATGTCTTTTTTGGAAAAAAAGAAGAATGCCTGAAGATTTGCCTTTTCTTCTGGATTTTGGAGAAGAGAAAAAAAACACAACAACAAAATACGCCAGAGAAATACAAGCACAGAGCGAGCCAGCCAGGAGTCGAACCTAGAATCTTCTGATCCGTAGTCAGACGCGTTATCCATTGCGCCACTGGCCCACCAATAGTCAAGACCCCTGATTGCTACTGAGTTGTTGGTTTTAGATGTGACAGTGGCAAGCATTGCTGTCTGCTTATTCTCACCTTGTTTTCAGGAGGTAAGCCCACCAACCCACCAGCCCCTCCCTGGTGGTCTAGTGGTTAGGATTCAGCGCTCTCACTGCCGCCGCCTGGGTTCGATTCCCGGTCAGGGAAAGCTCTTTTGGCTTCCAATTGTGGACTGCGAATTCTAGCTCTGCTAACAGCTGCGAGAAAGCCAGCTCCAAACCAAAAAAATGGTGAGCACTTGAAAAAATGACCTCCGTCGAGCCGAACCAGCAACCTAAGAATTGCCAACACTCCAACCTACAGTCCTCCGCTCTACCAGCTGAGCTATCAAAGGGGCAAAGTGTGAGACAGAACCTCGACATATCACGGTCTTGTAGCTCTACTGCTGGCCAAAAAGTCACTTCTGGTGCAGGAAGATGTGCTGGATTTTTGAGGAGGGAATCACAAAGGAGCATGTGTTCCCATACCGGGAGTCAAACCTGGGCCGCCTGGGTGAAAAGCAGGAATCCTAAGCGCTAGACCATATGGGATTTGGAAACCTTAAACTGGCCATTGGCTTCTGGCGCACTTTCCATACATGTGGTCAGTGTGGGCGCAGGATCTTGTAGTGGCCTGTTGCTTTAGGTCTGCGACTGTAACAATGTGATAATAATTTGGCAAAACAAGAATTATCCAAAAGGACGGTTTTCTGAATTATATAGTGTTTTATGCATTCAAGGGATCTGTTTTTTTTTTTACTCACCCCGGGAGTTCAGTTTATTTGGGCAGATTCCTGTGATTGCTGAACTGATACCTCGAACTGGTAATTAAGCTCTTTTCCAGGTGAAAATACTTGTGTCATCCATTTGAAAACACACACGGCAACCGCTATCTAGAGGAAAAACTGCCTATTGTCACTCTGTCAAGATACAAAACTGACATTATGAGGGTAACAATGAAAGTGAGACCAATTTGTAATCGGCAAAGTTGCTGATTATTCGCTCCTTCAGTTTAACTCTGTTTACAACTTATTCTAAATGTCCAGGTGACAATTAGTGATAAGGCTTCAAAATGGCAAGCCCATGACATCAAAACCACATGGCATTATACCCTTCAAAGTAATGAAGCAGTTACAGAGTAGCGATGAAATTGTTCATTCGAAAATCAACTGGCTGCCAGCCTGCAGTTTATTTCCCCTATAATCGCCGAGCTTGTCGGAGTGCTTGTGAGACGAATGGCAATACCGAAGCATGTCCGTGTCTTTCCTAGACATCGAAAAGGGTGTGCAGAATATATCTATTTTGGAAAAAAAGCAGAATGCCTGAAGATTTGCCTTTTCTTCTGGATTTTGGAGAAGAGAAAAAAAACACAACAACAAAATAAGCCGTAGAAAAACAAGCACAGAGCGAGCCAGCCAGGAGTCGAACCTAGAATCTTCTGATCCGTAGTCAGACGCATTATCCATTGCGCCACTGGCCCACCATTAGTAAAGACCCCTAATTGCTACAGAGTTGTTGGTTTAAGATGAGACAGTGGCAAGCATTGCTGTCTGCTTATTCTCACCTTGTTTTCAGGAGGTAAGCCCACCAACCCACCAGCCCACCAGCCCACCATCCCCTCCCTGGTGGTCTAGTGGTTAGGATTTGGCGCTCTCACCGCCGCGGCCCGGGTTCGATTCCCGGTCAGGGAAAGCTCTTTTGGCTTCCAATTGTGGACTGCGAATTCTAGCTCTGCTAACAGCTGCGAGAAGGCCAGCTCCAAACCAAAAAAAATGGTGAGCACTTGAAAAAAAGACCTCCTTCGAGCCGGAGTCGAACCAGCGACCTAAGGATTGCCAACACTCCAACCTACAGTCCTCCGCTCTACCAGCTGAGCTATCAAAGGGGCAAAGTGTTAGACAGAACCTCGACATATCACGGTCTTGTAGCTCTACTGCTGGCCAAAAAGTCACTTCTGGTGCAGGAAGATGTGCTGGATTTTTGAGGAGGGAATCAAAAAGGAGCATGCGTTCCCATACCGGGAGTCAAACCTAGGCCGCCTGGGTTAAAACCAGAAATCCTAAGCGCTAGACCATATGGGATTTGGAAACCTTAAACTGGCCATTGGCTTCTGGCGCACTTTCCATACGTGTGGGCGCAGGATCTTGTAGTGGCCTGTTGCTTTAGGTCTGCGACTGTAACAATGTGATAATAATTTGGCAAAACAAGAATTATCCAAAAGGACGGTTTTCTGAATTATATAGTGTTGCATGCATTCAAGGGATCTGTTTTTTTTTACTCACCCCGGGAGTTCAGTTTATTTGGGCAGATTCCTGTGATTGCTGAACTGATACCTCGAACTGGTAATTAAGCTCTTTTCCAGGTGAAAATACTTGTGTCATCCATTTGAAAACACACACGGCAACCGTTATCTAGAGGAAAAACTGCCTATTGTCACTCTGTCAAGATACAAAAACGACATTGTGAGGGTAACAATGATAGTGAGACCAATTTGTAATCGGCAAAGTTGCTGATTATTCGCTCCTTCATTTTAACTCTGTTTACAACTTATTCTAAATGTCCAGGTGACAATTAGTGATAAGGCTTCAAAATGGCAAGCCCATGACATCAAAACCACATGGCATTATACCCTTCAAAGTAATGAAGCAGTTACAGAGTAGCGATGAAATTGTTCATTCGAAAATCAACTGGCTGCCAGCCTGCAGTTTATTTCCCCTATAATCGCCGAGCTTGTCGGAGTGCTTGTGAGACGAATGGCAATACCGAAGCATGTCCGTGTCTTCCCTAGACATCGGAAAGGGTGTGCAGAATATGTCTTTTTTGGAAAAAAAGAAGAATGCCTGAAGATTTGCCTTTTCTTCTGGATTTTGGAGAAGAGAAAAAAACCCAACAACAAAATAAGCCGTAGAAAAACAAGCACAGAGCGAGCTAGCCAGGAGTCGAACCTAGAATCTTCTGATCCGTAGTCAGACGCGTTATCCATTGCGCCACTGGCCCACCAATAGTAAAAGACCCCTGATTGCTACAGAGTTGTTGGTTTTAGATGAGACAGTGGCAAGCATTGCTGTCTGCTTATTCTCACCTTGTTTTCAGGAGGTAAGCCCACCAACCCACCAGCCCCTCCCTGGTGGTCTAGTGGTTAGGATTCGGCACTCTCACTGCCGCCGCCTGGGTTCGATTCCCGGTCAGGGAAAGCTCTTTTGGCTTCCAATTGTGGACTGCGAATTCTAGCTCTGCTAACAGCTGCGAGAAAGCCAGCTCCAAACCAAAAAAATGGTGAGCACTTGAAAAAATGACCTCCGTCGAGCCGAACCAGCAACCTAAGAATTGCCAACACTCCAACCTACAGTCCTCCGCTCTACCAGCTGAGCAATCAAAGGGGCAAAGTGTGAGACAGAACCTCGACATATCACGGTCTTGTAGCTCTACTGCTGGCCAAAAAGTCACTTCTGGTGCAGGAAGATGTGCTGGATTTTTGAGGAGGGAATCACAAAGGAGCATGTGTTCCCATACCGGGAGTCAAACCTGGGCCGCCTGGGTGAAAAGCAGGAATCCTAAGCGCTAGACCATATGGGATTTGGAAACCTTAAACTGGCCATTGGCTTCTGGCGCACTTTCCATACATGTGGTCAGTGTGGGCGCAGAATCTTGTAGTGGCCTGTTGCTTTAGGTCTGCGACTGTAACAATGTGATAATAATTTGGCAAAACAAGAATTATCCAAAAGGACGGTTTTCTGAATTATATAGTGTTTTATGCATTCAAGGGATCTGTTTTTTTTTTTACTCACCCCGGGAGTTCAGTTTATTTGGGCAGATTCCTGTGATTGCTGAACTGATACCTCGAACTGGTAATTAAGCTCTTTTCCAGGTGAAAATACTTGTGTCATCCATTTGAAAACACACACGGCAACCGCTATCTAGAGGAAAAACTGCCTATTGTCACTCTGTCAAGATACAAAAATGACATTATGAGGGTAACAATGAAAGTGAGACCAATTTGTAATCGGCAAAGTTGCTGATTATTCGCTCCTTCAGTTTAACTCTGTTTACAACTTATTCTAAATGTCCAGGTGACAATTAGTGATAAGGCTTCAAAATGGCAAGCCGATGACATCAAAACCACATGGCATTATACCCTTCAAAGTAATGAAGCAGTTACAGAGTAGCGATGAAATTGTTCATTCGAAAATCAACTGGCTGCCAGCCTGCAGTTTATTTCCCCTATAATCGCCGAGCTTGTCGGAGTGCTTGTGAGACGAATGGCAATACCGAAGCATGTCCGTGTCTTTCCTAGACATCGAAAAGGGTGTGCAGAATATATCTATTTTGGAAAAAAAGCAGAATGCCTGAAGATTTGCCTTTTCTTCTGGATTTTGGAGAAGAGAAAAAAAACACAACAACAAAATAAGCCGTAGAAAAACAAGCACAGAGCGAGCCAGCCAGGAGTCGAACCTAGAATCTTCTGATCCGTAGTCAGACGCGTTATCCATTGCGCCACTGGCCCACCAATAGTAAAGACCCCTAATTGCTATAGAGTTGTTGGTTTAAGATGAGACAGTGGCAAGCATTGCTGTCTGCTTATTCTCACCTTGTTTTCAGGAGGTAAGCCCACCAACCCACCAGCCCCTCCCTGATGGTCTAGTGGTTAGGATTCGGCGCTCTCACCGCCGCGGCCCGGGTTCGATTCCCGGTCAGGGAAAGCTCTTTTGGCTTCCAATTGTGGACTGCGAATTCTAGCTCTGCTAACAGCTGCGAGAAGGCCAGCTCCAAACCAAAAAAAATGGTGAGCACTTGAAAAAAAGACCTCCTTCGAGCCGGAGTCAAACCAGCGACCTAAGGATTGCCAACACTCCAACCTACAGTCCTCCGCTCTACCAGCTGAGCTATCAAAGGGGCAAAGTGTTAGACAGAACCTCGACATATCACGGTCTTGTAGCTCTACTGCTGGCCAAAAAGTCATTTCTGGTGCAGGAAGATGTGCTGGATTTTTGAGGAGGGAATCAAAAAGGAGCATGCGTTCCCATACCGGGAGTCAAACCTAGGCCGCCTGGGTGAAAGCCAGAAATCCTAAGCGCTAGACCATATGGGATCTGGAAACCTTAAACTGGCCATTGGCTTCTGGCGCACTTTCCATACATGTGGTCAGTGTGGGCGCAGGATCTTGTAGTGGCCTGTTGCTTTAGGTCTGCGACTGTAACAATGTGATAATAGTTTGGCAAAACAAGAATTATCCAAAAGGACGGTTTTCTGAATTATATAGTGTTGCATGCATTCAAGGGATCTGTTTTTTTTTACTCACCCCGAGAGTTCAGTTTATTTGGGCAGATTCCTGTGATTGCTGAACTGATACCTCGAACTGGTAATTAAGCTCTTTTCCAGGTGAAAATACTTGTGTCATCCATTTGAAAACACACACGGCAACCGTTATCTAGAGGAAAAACTGCCTATTGTCACTCTGTCAAGATACAAAAACGACATTGTGAGGGTAACAATGAAAGTGAGACCAATTTGTAATCGGCAAAGTTGCTGATTATTCGCTCCTTCAGTTTAACTCTGTTTACAACTTATTCTAAATGTCCAGGTGACAATTAGTGATAAGGCTTCAAAATGGCAAGCCCATGACATCAAAACCACATGGCATTATACCCTTCAAAGTAATGAAGCAGTTACAGAGTAGCGATGAAATTGTTCATTCGAAAATCAACTGGCTGCCAGCCTGCAGTTTATTTCCCCTATAATCGCCGAGCTTGTCGGAGTGCTTGTGAGACGAATGGCAATACCGAAGCATGTCTGTGTCTTCCCTAGACATCGGAAAGGGTGTGCAGAATATGTCTTTTTTGGAAAAAAAGAAGAATGCCTGAAGATTTGCCTTTTCTTCTGGATTTTGGAGAAGAGAAAAGAACACAACAACAAAATAAGCCGGAGAAAAACTAGCACAGAGCGAGCCAGCCAGGAGTCGAAACTAGAATCTTCTGATCTGTAGTCAGACACGTTATCCATTGCGCCACTGGCCCACCAATAGTAAAGACCCCTGATTGCTACAGAGTTGTTGGTTTTAGATGAGACAGTGGCAAGCATTGCTGTTTGCTTATTCTCACCTTGTTTTCAGGAGGTAAGCCCACCAGCCCACCAGCCCACCAGCCCACCAGCCCCTCCCTGGTGGTCTAGTGGTTAGGATTCGGCGCTCTCACCGCCGCGGCCCGGGTTCGATTCCTGGTCAGGGAAAGCTCTTTTGGCTTCCAATTGTGGACTGCGAATTCAAGCTCTGCTAACAGCTGCGAGAAGGCCAGCTCCAAACCAAAAAAATGGTGAGCACTTGAAAAAAAAGACCTCCTTCGAGCCGGAGTCGAACCAGCGACCTAAGGATTGCCAACACTCCAACCTACAGTCCTCCGGTCTACCAGCTGAGCTATCAAAGGGCCAAAGTGTTAGACAGAACCTCGACATATCACGGTCTTGTAGCTCTACTGCTGGCCAAAAAGTCACTTCTGGTGCAGGAAGATGTGCTGGATTTTTGAGAAGGGAATCAAAAAGGATTATGCGTTCCCATACCGGGAGTCAAAACTGGGCCGCCTGGGTGAAAACCAGGAATCCTAAGCGCTAGACCATATGGAATTTGGAAACCTTAAACTGGCCATTGGCTTCTGGCGCACTTTCCATACATGTGGCCAGTGTGGGCGCAGGATCTTGTAGTGGCCTGTTGCTTTAGGTCTGCGACTGTAACAATGTGATAATAATTTGGCAAACAAGAATTATCCATAAGGACGGTTTTCTGAATTATATATTGTTGTATGCATTCAAGGGATCTGTTTTTTTTACTCACCCCGGGAGTTCAGTTTATTTGGGAAGATTCCTGTGATTGTTGAATTGATACCTTGAACTGGTAATTAAGCTCTTGTCCAGGTGAAAATACTTGTGTCATGCATCTGAAAACACAGATTGCAACCGTTATCTAGATGAAAATCTGACTATCATCGGTCTGTCAAAGTACAAAATTGACATATTGTGAGGTTAATAATGAAAGTGAGACCAATTTTTAATCTGCAAAGTTGCTGATTATAAGCTCGTTCAGTTTAATGCAGATTACAATTAATTCTCAATGTCCAGGTGGCAATTAGTGATAAGGCTTCAAAATGGCAAGCCCGTGACATCAAAAAAACATGGCATTACACCCTTCAAAGTAATGAAGCAGTTACAGAGTAGCGATGAAATTGTTCATTCGAAAATCAACTGGCTGCCAGCCTGCAGTTTATTTCCCCTTTAATCGCCGAGCTTGTCGGAGTGCTTGTGAGACGAATGACAATACCGAAGCATGTCCGTGTCTTCCCTAGACATCGGAAAGGGTGTGCAGAATATGTCTTTTTTGGAAAAAAAGAAGAATGCCTGAAGATTTGCCTTTTCTTCTGGATTTTGGAGAAGAAAAAAAAAACACAACAATAAAATAAGCTGGAGAAAAACAAGCACAGAGCGAGCCAGCCAGGAGTCAAACCTAGAATCTTCTGATCCGTAGTCAGACAAATTTTCCATTGCGCCAATGGCCCACCGCTAGTAAAGACCCCTGATTGCTACAGAGTTGTTGGTTTTAGATGAGACAGTGGCAAGCTAAGGATTGCCAACACTCCAACCTACAGTCCTCCACTCTACCAGCTGAGCTATCGAAGGGGCAAAGTGTTAGACAGAACCTCGACGTCTGGTGCAGGAAGATGTGCTGGATTTTTGAGGAGGGAAGCAAAAAGGAGCATGCGTTCCCATACCGGGAGTCGAACCCAGGCCCCCTGGGTGAAAACCAGGAATCCTAACCATTTTTTTTTTATTTTTTTTATTTAGTTCACAAAAGAATACCTTACGTCTCTCCTAAATACAGTTTCACATTCCAATTAAAAACAACAACAAAACAAACAAAAAAAAAAATAATAAAAAAAAAAAAATACATTCATATTTGTAAATATTTTTCTTCTACATTATTCCATTTCTGGCATTTGCTATTTTACACTTTTTTTCATACAGATACATTTATATCATGTTTCAAAAGAATGTTCTGTACCTGAGAAGAAAACATTTTCATAAACATCTCTGTTTTTCCCTCCAGTCTCCAATATTTACACAATGTAAACATGTAATCTTCCACCATATTCTTATACAATGTCCAAACATCTATACAAACAGACCTGTTTTTAACTATATTTCTTCTTCTCCATATAGCATTTTTTGCCAAAATAATTAACAAATTGATCATAATTTTATTCTTACACTTTTCCTCCTTTCCAAACATAAATGTTTTTTGCCAATCTTGATCTTCTTTTCTTTCCCCTAGGTCATTCACTATTTCTTTTAAAACTTTAAAAAAAGATCCTAATTTCTCACACAGTAAAAACAAATGCAACAAACCCTCATCTTGTTTTTTACAAACTTTACATAATGCACTTTGTTCTTTTTTTATAATACACAACCTCATTTCCGACCATATTACATTATGCCTTATAAAATAATCAAGACACTCCAAATTTGTGCTCACCAGTACTCCCCTCATATTTTTCCATATTTCTTCCTCTTTCAAGCCATTGAAGTTTCTTAACCACATATCATTTGAATTTGGTTTTTTAAAAATCTCTTCCCTTAAAACCTGATAAAACATTTTCACATTCCCTAAACTAAACCCTATTCTTTTATTTTGATTAACAAAATAAACTTCAGTCTTTCCTTCCTCTTTTTCTTCCTTTTGTATTTCATTTATCCACGCTTTTGGTATTGCACTTTTCATTTCTTTATATTGCTTCTTTACATTGTTTATGTCATACTCTTCTTTGGCTTCTTCCAACTCATCAATAACTACTTGGACTGGTAAAAAACCCTCTCTTATCTCATACATAATATCTCTTAATCTTGCAATCCCAACCTCCCACCATTTTTTAAAAAATAATTCTTTCCCACTTTTCACAATATGCTTATTAAAAAACAATGGTTGGTTTAAAATCTCTTTCCTTCCTCCAGGTATAAAATCAACCTTTGAGAGAAAAAAACCCCAAGCTTTTAAAACTTCTTTATAAAAATCTGGTATTCTTTCAAACATCCATGTTTTCATTTTCATCCATAAAACACTGTCCCCTAGTTTCACGTTACCACATTTGTCCAAATAATATTTTATTGTATCTTTCCATTCTCCTTTTTCTTGATCATCTATATACTTTTTCACAACTTTAATTCTCATACTTTTCTTTTTTAATTCTACATCAGCTAATCCCATTCCTCCTTTATCAGCCTGTCCTATCAGAGCGTTATAAGCAACTCTTGGGGGTTTCTTCTCCCAAATAAAATCTAAAACACATCTTTTTATTCTTACTTCCACCCATCTTGGCATTGCGCTCACCATTAAAATATACCACATTTTGGATAACATTAAAGCATTAACCACTAAAATTTTCCCTTTCAAACTTAAAAATCTTCCCCTCCAAAAAATTAATCTCCTTTCCATTTCCCCCAACAACTTTTCAAACATTCTTTCTCTTGCCACTTTCTCGTCTTTTCCTAAAGTCACACCCAAAATTTTTGTTTCCTTCACCTCCTCAAAATTAAAAACTCCTCCTAAATTTGGTACCTTTCCAAACTTCATGTACACAGTTTTTTCTTCATTAACTCTTGCACCTGTACCTTTACCATACCTCTCTACATTTCTCATTACTTCCTTCATACTTTCTAAGTCTTTTAAAATCAGTGTTGTGTCGTCTGCATATTGGAATATCTTTTTCTCTTCTTTACCTTCTTCTATTTTAATACCTTGAATGCTTTTATCTTTCTTAATCATTAAACCTAAAGGTTCTGCTACCAAAGTATATATCTGTGCAGAGAGTGGACATCCTTGCCTTATTGACCTTGTTATTCTAAAAGGTTCCGTTAAGAAACCATTACACATCACTCTTGTCATTACGTTATTATATAAAATTTTTATCCATTCGTTAAAATTTTTTCCAAACCCAAAACGTTCTAAAATCGCAACTAAAAAATCATGTTCTACCCTATCAAAAGCCTTTTCAAAATCTAAATTTACAACATATCCATCCTTCTGTGTTTCATTTAAATAGCTTATTATGTCTCTTACACTACTCGTTATATCAGCAATATCTCTCCCTCTTACACCATATGCCTGATTAGTCACTATAATTTTGGGTAAAATATTTTTCATTCTGTTTGCAAGAATTTTAGATAGTATTTTTAAATCTGTGTTTAACATTGTTATTGGCCTAAAATTACTCAAATTATTTTTACTTCTTTTCCTTTTATAAATAATTTCATCAACCCTATACTCATCCTCTGATCCAATTCTCTTTTATTAAAAATCTCTTTATATACTTCCTTTAAAATCCCACTTATCTTCTCTTTAAAAACTTTATAAAATTCATTTACTATCCCATCTGTCCCCGGGCTTTTGTTTCCTTTTAAACTATTGATAGCTTGTACAATTTCCTCTTCACTAATTTCTTTATCACATTCCTCTTTATCTTCTCTACTTACTTTAGCTGTAACACTCTCTAATAACTGATTTTTCTCTTTTTCGTCGATTCCTTTTGTTTCAAAAAGCCCCTCATAATAGTCTTTCACCTCTATTAAAATTCCACTTATATCTTTCACTATTTCTCCTTTTTTATTTTGTAATTCTTTTATTAACTTTGCCTTGCCTCTACTTTTTTCCAAATTAAAGAAAAGTTTTGTACATTTTTCTCCTGCAATTGTGTTTTTTGCCTTACTCCTTATAATTGCTCCTTTACACTTTTCTTCCTCAATTTTCCGCAACTCTTCCTCCAAAAGTATTATCTGTTTTATGTTTACTTCACTTTTAATTGACTCTTCTCTGAGTTTTTTCCTTATTTCCAGCTCCTTTGCTTTTTTAACTTTCTGTACCATTTTGCTATAGTTTATAGAATATTTTTTTATTTCATACTTTACATTTTGCCACCATAAGCGTTTATCTTCAAAGTACATTCCGTCCTCTTTCTCTTTATCTAATATTTCCTCAATTCCTATTCTATAACTTTCACTTGTCAAAATTTCTGAATTTAGTATCCACACTCCAGGCCCTTTTTTTTCTTTACTAAAATCAATATTCCATAACAGCATTTTGTGATCACTCAAGCTGGTATCCTTATAACAAATGTCCCCCAAAAAATATTCCATATCCCTTTCACTTAAAATAAAATCGATTCTTGTCTGACACATAAAATTCCCAACCAGTTGTCTTCGGGAAAAGTCTCTTTTCCTTTCATGGTTTTCCCTCCAAACATCTATCAAATTTCTCTCCTCCATCATTTCTTTTAACTCTTTCCTTCCCAAATCTGTTCTAAAAACCATCCCATCTGCCATGTCCATCTTACTAAAAACAGTATTAAAATCCCCAACTAAAATGACATTTTTATATTTCTTTATTACAATTCTTAATCCCTCAAAAAAAATCTTTTTTTCTCCCTCTTAAATGGGCGCATGCAAATTAATTATCACAAATTCATGATCATCTTTCCTAATATTAATCCCAACACATTTGCCTTTTTTGTCATTATAGACTTCATATGAATTAATTTCAACATTTTCCTTTATTAAAATGGCTACCCCCCTTCCTAACCTTCCATCACCATTATTATAAAACATTTGTCCTTTCCATCTTTTTTTCACATCCTCAATCATTTCATCTTTCCAGTTTGTTTCTTGTAAAATTATAATATCCTGTTTTTTGCATAGTTCTTTTACCATCTCAAATTTCTTAACACTCATTAAACCTCTTGCATTTAAACTCACAAAGTTTAAAACCATTCCAATAAAAAATAAACATTTAAAACCACTCATCTTTAGTCTCTCTCACAATCTTGTTCTTGTATCAATCCCAACTTCTTTTTATCTATTTCAGTCATCTTTTTCTTTCTAGCAACATTAAGATTTGGCTTTACCTTCATTGATTTTCTTCTTATCATTTTTCCAACCTTTTCTCTTTCTTTTCTTGCCTCCTGTTGTTCCATACCCAGTTCCTCCACCTCGTCGCTCTCCTCTTCATCATTTACTTCCTTGTCAGTTGCACCATTCTGTTCCTCTCCATCCGCAGTATCATCCTCCATTCTGTCTACTTCTCCGTCCTGGTGACTTTGGTCCTTCAACTTCTGATTTTCCATATATTCTATTTGCTCTTGTTGTTTGTTTCCCATCGGTTCAAAAGTCTTTGTGGTTTCTACAATCTCCTCTTGCACCTGCCTATCCATACTTTGATGCTCCTCTGATTGCTTCTCATTACCGTCCATCCAGCATTCACATATATTAAGAGGTTTGCCACAGTCTGGACATTCAATTGCTGTACAGTCTCTTGAGAAATGTCCTTGATCATTGCATTTAAAACATTTAAACTCAGGACAGTCTTTGAAGATATGTTCTGGACTTAAACACAATCTACAAGTTTTGACCTGCCTACTGTGTATTATCCTGAAGTACTGTGAACCTTCAGTTGTTTCAAACCTTGTACTGTATGGCAATGATGCCACCTCCTTTGGGAACTTGACCTTAACAAATCTTGTCCCATCCTCTATCTCTGTTCCTGGATAAAACCTCCTCCTTATCTCTGTTATGGGAGTAACTCCCCATCCTTCCAATTTCAAGGTTATGTCATCATCATCTAGATACACAGGCAGATGCATGAACGAGACTACAAATTCTCTGTCCTGGAGTTTTTTAACATCACATATTTGTCCTTTAATTTGCAAACCATTTAACAGTCCATCACAAACTTCCTCCGTTTCAAAAGTCACTTCATATTGTTTATTAGTCTTTGGTCTTACCGCAATAATTTTTTGCTCTAATTATGTCCTCCGCTCCTCCATTAAGCACTTTACTGATGTCAATTGATGCTGTAGCTTCTTTTGAATAGATCCTTTGTTTCTTCATTTCTTTTGCCATCATCCCTTCTCCTTGTCTTAATCCTTTTCCTTGTTCAATTGCATTAGTTTGTTTCAAATTCGTTGCTAGTTGTGAAACAAGCAGTTGATCCAGTTCACTCATTCTGAATAAAAAAATAAAAAATAAACCACTCCCCAGACAGCATGAAGCTGCTGGTTCGTGGTTTAAGACTTATTAAATAGATAAAGAAAAAATCCTGTTTCAATTCAGTCTTAAATCAAAAAAATTAACAAACAAACAATTCTAGAGTTAGCTTCCGTCCTTTCCACACACACTTGCACTTCCTGGGCTGGTGGGCTGGTGGGCTGGTGGGCTGGTGGGCTGGTGGGCTGGTGGGCTGATGGGCTGGTGGGCTGGTGGGCTGGTGGGCTTACCTCCTGATAACAAGGTGAGAATAAGCAGACAGCAATGCTTGCCACTGTCTCATCTAAAACCAACAACTCTGTAGCAATCAGGGGCCTTTACTATTGGTGGGCCAGTGGCGCAATGGATAACGCGTTTGACTACGGATCAGAAGATTCTAGGTTCGACTTCTGGCTGGCTCCCTCTGTGCTTGTTTTTCTCCGGCTTATTTTGTTGTTGTGTTTTTTTTCTCTTCTCCAAAATCCAGAAGAAAAGGCAAATCTTCAGGCATTCTTCTTTTTTTCCAAAAAAGACATATTCTGCACACCCTTTCCGATGTCTAGGGAAGACACGGACATGCTTCGGTATTGTCATTCGTCTCACAAGCACTCCGACAAGCTCGGCGATTATAGGGGAAATAAACTGCAGGCTGGCAGCCAGTTGATTTTCGAATGAACAATTTCATCGCTACTCTGTAACTGCTTCATTACTTTGAAGGGTATAATGCCATGTGGTTTTGATGTCATTGGCTTGCCATTTTGAAGCCTTATCACTAATTGCCACCTGGACATTTAGAATAAGTTGTAAACTGAGTTAAACTGAAGGAGCGAATAATCAGCAACTTTGCCGATTAAAAATTGGTCTCACTTTCATTGTTACCCTCACAATGTCATTTTTGTATCTTGACAGAGTGACAATAGGCAGTGTTTCCTCTAGATAACGGTTGCCGTGTGTGTTTTCAAATGGATGACACAAGTATTTTCACCTGGAAAAGAGCTTAATTACCAGTTCGAGGTATCAATTCAGCAATCACAGGAATCTGCCCAAATAAACTGAACTCCCGGGGTGAGTAAAAAAAAACAGATCCATTGAATGCATACAACAGTATATAATTCAGAAAACCGTCCTTTTGGATAATTCTTGTTTTGCCAAATTATTATCACATTGTTACAGTCGCAGACCTAAAGCAACAGGCCACTACAAGATCCTGCGCCCACACTGACCACATGTATGGAAAGTGCGCCAGAAGCCAATGGCAAGTTTAAGGTTTCCAAATCCCATATGGTCTAGCGCCTAGGATTCCTGGTTTTCAGCCAGGCGGCCCAGGTTTGACTCCCGGTATGGGAAGGCATGCTCCTTTTTGATTCCCTCCTCAAAAATCCAGCACATCTTCCTGCACATCTTTTGGTTTGGAGCTGGCTTTCTCGCAGCTGTTAGCAGAGCTAGAATTCGCAGTCCACAATTGGAAGCCAAAAGTGCTTTCCCATACCGGGAGTCGAACCCAGGCTGTCTGGGTGAAAACCAGGAATCCTAATCACTAGACCATATGGGATTTGGACATCTTAAACTGGCCATTGGCGCACTTTCCATACATGTGGTCAGTGTGGGCGCAGGATCTTGTAGTGGCTTGTTGCTTTAGGTCTGCGACTGTAACAATGTGATAATAATTTGGCAAAACAAAAATTATCCAAAAGGACGGTTTTCTGATTTATATAGTGTTGTATGCATTCAAGGGATCTGTTTTTTTACTCACCCCGGTGGGTTCAGTTTTTTTGGGCAGATTCCAGTGAACCTAGAATCTACTGATCCGTAGTCAGACGCGTTATCCATTGCGCCACTGGCCCACCAATAGTAAAGACCCCTGATTGCTACAGAGTTGTTGGTTTTAGATGTGACAGTGGCAAGCATTGCTGTCTGCTTATTCTCAACTTGTTTTCAGGAGGTAAGCCCACCAGCCCACCAGCCACTCCTTGGTGGTCTAGTGGTTAGGATTCGGCGCTCTCACCGCCGCGGCCCGGGTTCGATTCCCGGTCAGGGAAAGCTCTTTTGGATTCCAATTGTGGACTGCGAATTCTAGCTCTGCTAACAGCTGCGAGAAAGCCAGCTCCAAACCAAAAAAATGGTGAGCACTTGAAAAAAAAGACCACCTTTGAGCCGGAGTCGAACCAGCGACCTAAGGATTGCCAACACTCCAACCTACAGTCCTCCGCTCTACCATCTGAGCTATCAAAAGGGCAAAGTGTTAGACAGAACCTCGACATATCACGGTCTTGTAGCTCTACTGCTGGCCAAAAAGTCACTTCTGGTGCAGGAAGATGTGCTGGATTTTTGAGGAGGGAATCAAAAAGGAGCATGCGTTCCCATACCGGGAGTCAAACCTGGTTCGCCTGGGTGAAAATCAGGAATCCTAAGCGCTAGACCATATGGGATTTGGAAACCTTAAACTGGCCATTGGCTTCTGGCGCACTTTCCATACATGTGGTCAGTGTGGGCGCAGGATCTTGTAGTGGCCTGTTGCTTTAGGTCTGCGACTGTAACAATGTGATAATAATTTGGCAAAACAAGAATTATCCAAAAGGACGGTTTTCTGAATTATATAGTGTTGTATGCATTCAAGGGATCTGTTTTTTTTACTCACCCCGGGAGTTCAGTTTTTTTGGGCAGATTCCTGTGATTGCTGAACTGATACCTCGAACTGGTAATTAAGCTCTTTTCCAGGTGAAAATACTTGTGTCATCCATTTGAAAACACACACGGCAACCGTTATCTAGAGGAAAAACTGCCTATTGTCACTCTGTCAAGATACAAAAACGACATTGTGAGGGTAACAATGAAAGTGAGACCAATTTGTAATCGGCAAAGTTGCTGATTATTCGCTCCTTCAGTTTAACTCTGTTTACAACTTATTCTCAATGTCCAGGTGGCAATTAGTGATAAGGCTTCAAAATGGCAAGCCCGTGACATCAAAAAAACATGGCATTACACCCTTCAAAGTAATGAAGCAGTTACAGAGTAGCGATGAAATTGTTCATTCGAAAATCAACTGGCTGCCAGCCTGCAGTTTATTTCCCCTTTAATCGCCGAGCTTGTCGGAGTGCTTGTGAGACGAATTACAATACCGAAGCATGTCCGTGTCTTCCCTAGACATCGGAAAGGGTGTGCAGAATATGTCTTTTTTGGAAAAAAAGAAGAATGCCTGAAGATTTGCCTTTTCTTCTGGATTTTGGAGAAGAAAAAAAAAACACAACAATAAAATAAGCTGGAGAAAAACAAGCACAGAGCGAGCCAGCCAGGAGTCAAACCTAGAATCTTCTGATCCGTAGTCAGACAAATTTTCCATTGCGCCAATGGCCCACCGCTAGTAAAGACCCCTGATTGCTACAGAGTTGTTGGTTTTAGATGAGACAGTGGCAAGCTAAGGATTGCCAACACTCCAACCTACAGTCCTCCACTCTACCAGCTGAGCTATCGAAGGGGCAAAGTGTTAGACAGAACCTCGACGTCTGGTGCAGGAAGATGTGCTGGATTTTTGAGGAGGGAAGCAAAAAGGAGCATGCGTTCCCATACCGGGAGTCGAACCCAGGCCCCCTGGGTGAAAACCAGGAATCCTAACCATTTTTTTTTATTTTTTTTATTTAGTTCACAAAAGAATACCTTACGTCTCTCCTAAATACAGTTTCACATTCCAATTAAAAACAACAACAAAACAAACAAAAAAAAAAATAATAAAAAAAAAAAAATACATTCATATTTGTAAATATTTTTCTTCTACATTATTCCATTTCTGGCATTTGCTATTTTACACTTTTTTTCATACAGATACATTTATATCATGTTTCAAAAGAATGTTCTGTACCTGAGAAGAAAACATTTTCATAAACATCTCTGTTTTTCCCTCCAGTCTCCAATATTTACACAATGTAAACATGTAATCTTCCACCATATTCTTATACAATGTCCAAACATCTATACAAACAGACCTGTTTTTAACTATATTTCTTCTTCTCCATATAGCATTTTTTGCCAAAATAATTAACAAATTGATCATAATTTTATTCTTACACTTTTCCTCCTTTCCAAACATAAATGTTTTTTGCCAATCTTGATCTTCTTTTCTTTCCCCTAGGTCATTCACTATTTCTTTTAAAACTTTAAAAAAAGATCCTAATTTCTCACACAGTAAAAACAAATGCAACAAACCCTCATCTTGTTTTTTACAAACTTTACATAATGCACTTTGTTCTTTTTTTATAATACACAACCTCATTTCCGACCATATTACATTATGCCTTATAAAATAATCAAGACACTCCAAATTTGTGCTCACCAGTACTCCCCTCATATTTTTCCATATTTCTTCCTCTTTCAAGCCATTGAAGTTTCTTAACCACATATCATTTGAATTTGGTTTTTTAAAAATCTCTTCCCTTAAAACCTGATAAAACATTTTCACATTCCCTAAACTAAACCCTATTCTTTTATTTTGATTAACAAAATAAACTTCAGTCTTTCCTTCCTCTTTTTCTTCCTTTTGTATTTCATTTATCCACGCTTTTGGTATTGCACTTTTCATTTCTTTATATTGCTTCTTTACATTGTTTATGTCATACTCTTCTTTGGCTTCTTCCAACTCATCAATAACTACTTGGACTGGTAAAAAACCCTCTCTTATCTCATACATAATATCTCTTAATCTTGCAATCCCAACTTCCCACCATTTTTTAAAAAATAATTCTTTCCCACTTTTCACAATATGCTTATTAAAAAACAATGGTTGGTTTAAAATCTCTTTCCTTCCTCCAGGTATAAAATCAACCTTTGAGAGAAAAAAACCCCAAGCTTTTAAAACTTCTTTATAAAAATCTGGTATTCTTTCAAACATCCATGTTTTCATTTTCATCCATAAAACACTGTCCCCTAGTTTCACGTTACCACATTTGTCCAAATAATATTTTATTGTATCTTTCCATTCTCCTTTTTCTTGATCATCTATATACTTTTTCACAACTTTAATTCTCATACTTTTCTTTTTTAATTCTACATCAGCTAATCCCATTCCTCCTTTATCAGCCTGTCCTATCAGAGCGTTATAAGCAACTCTTGGGGGTTTCTTCTCCCAAATAAAATCTAAAACACATCTTTTTATTCTTACTTCCACCCATCTTGGCATTGCGCTCACCATTAAAATATACCACATTTTGGATAACATTAAAGCATTAACCACTAAAATTTTCCCTTTCAAACTTAAAAATCTTCCCCTCCAAAAAATTAATCTCCTTTCCATTTCCCCCAACAACTTTTCAAACATTCTTTCTCTTGCCACTTTCTCGTCTTTTCCTAAAGTCACACCCAAAATTTTTGTTTCCTTCACCTCCTCAAAATTAAAAACTCCTCCTAAATTTGGTACCTTTCCAAACTTCATGTACACAGTTTTTTCTTCATTAACTCTTGCACCTGTACCTTTACCATACCTCTCTACATTTCTCATTACTTCCTTCATACTTTCTAAGTCTTTTAAAATCAGTGTTGTGTCGTCTGCATATTGGAATATCTTTTTCTCTTCTTTACCTTCTTCTATTTTAATACCTTGAATGCTTTTATCTTTCTTAATCATTAAACCTAAAGGTTCTGCTACCAAAGTATATATCTGTGCAGAGAGTGGACATCCTTGCCTTATTGACCTTGTTATTCTAAAAGGTTCCGTTAAGAAACCATTACACATCACTCTTGTCATTACGTTATTATATAAAATTTTTATCCATTCGTTAAAATTTTTTCCAAACCCAAAACATTCTAAAATCGCAACTAAAAAATCATGTTCTACCCTATCAAAAGCCTTTTCAAAATCTAAATTTACAACATATCCATCCTTCTGTGTTTCATTTAAATAGCTTATTATGTCTCTTACACTACTCGTTATATCAGCAATATCTCTCCCTCTTACACCATATGCCTGATTAGTCACTATAATTTTGGGTAAAATATTTTTCATTCTGTTTGCAAGAATTTTAGATAGTATTTTTAAATCTGTGTTTAACATTGTTATTGGCCTAAAATTACTCAAATTATTTTTACTTCTTTTCCTTTTATAAATAATTTCATCAACCCTATACTCATCCTCTGATCCAATTCTCTTTTATTAAAAATCTCTTTATATACTTCCTTTAAAATCCCACTTATCTTCTCTTTAAAAACTTTATAAAATTCATTTACTATCCCATCTGTCCCCGGGCTTTTGTTTCCTTTTAAACTATTGATAGCTTGTACAATTTCCTCTTCACTAATTTCTTTATCACATTCCTCTTTATCTTCTCTACTTACTTTAGCTGTAACACTCTCTAATAACTGATTTTTCTCTTTTTCGTCGATTCCTTTTGTTTCAAAAAGCCCCTCATAATAGTCTTTCACCTCTATTAAAATTCCACTTATATCTTTCACTATTTCTCCTTTTTTATTTTGTAATTCTTTTATTAACTTTGCCTTGCCTCTACTTTTTTCCAAATTAAAGAAAAGTTTTGTACATTTTTCTCCTGCAATTGTGTTTTTTGCCTTACTCCTTATAATTGCTCCTTTACACTTTTCTTCCTCAATTTTCCGCAACTCTTCCTCCAAAAGTATTATCTGTTTTATGTTTACTTCACTTTTAATTGACTCTTCTCTGAGTTTTTTCCTTATTTCCAGCTCCTTTGCTTTTTTAACTTTCTGTACCATTTTGCTATAGTTTATAGAATATTTTTTTATTTCATACTTTACATTTTGCCACCATAAGCGTTTATCTTCAAAGTACATTCCGTCCTCTTTCTCTTTATCTAATATTTCCTCAATTCCTATTCTATAACTTTCACTTGTCAAAATTTCTGAATTTAGTATCCACACTCCAGGCCCTTTTTTTTCTTTACTAAAATCAATATTCCATAACAGCATTTTGTGATCACTCAAGCTGGTATCCTTATAACAAATGTCCCCCAAAAAATATTCCATATCCCTTTCACTTAAAATAAAATCGATTCTTGTCTGACACATAAAATTCCCAACCAGTTGTCTTCGGGAAAAGTCTCTTTTCCTTTCATGGTTTTCCCTCCAAACATCTATCAAATTTCTCTCCTCCATCATTTCTTTTAACTCTTTCCTTCCCAAATCTGTTCTAAAAACCATCCCATCTGCCATGTCCATCTTACTAAAAACAGTATTAAAATCCCCAACTAAAATGACATTTTTATATTTCTTTATTACAATTCTTAATCCCTCAAAAAAAATCTTTTTTTCTCCCTCTTAAATGGGCGCATGCAAATTAATTATCAAAAATTCATGATCATCTTTCCTAATATTAATCCCAACACATTTGCCTTTTTTGTCATTATAGACTTCATATGAATTAATTTCAACATTTTCCTTTATTAAAATGGCTACCCCCCTTCCTAACCTTCCATCACCATTATTATAAAACATTTGTCCTTTCCATCTTTTTTTCACATCCTCAATCATTTCATCTTTCCAGTTTGTTTCTTGTAAAATTATAATATCCTGTTTTTTGCATAGTTCTTTTACCATCTCAAATTTCTTAACACTCATTAAACCTCTTGCATTTAAACTCACAAAGTTTAAAACCATTCCAATAAAAAATAAACATTTAAAACCACTCATCTTTAGTCTCTCTCACAATCTTGTTCTTGTATCAATCCCAACTTCTTTTTATCTATTTCAGTCATCTTTTTCTTTCTAGCAACATTAAGATTTGGCTTTACCTTCATTGATTTTCTTCTTATCATTTTTCCAACCTTTTCTCTTTCTTTTCTTGCCTCCTGTTGTTCCATACCCAGTTCCTCCACCTCGTCGCTCTCCTCTTCATCATTTACTTCCTTGTCAGTTGCACCATTCTGTTCCTCTCCATCCGCAGTATCATCCTCCATTCTGTCTACTTCTCCGTCCTGGTGACTTTGGTCCTTCAACTTCTGATTTTCCATATATTCTATTTGCTCTTGTTGTTTGTTTCCCATCGGTTCAAAAGTCTTTGTGGTTTCTACAATCTCCTCTTGCACCTGCCTATCCATACTTTGATGCTCCTCTGATTGCTTCTCATTACCGTCCATCCAGCATTCACATATATTAAGAGGTTTGCCACAGTCTGGACATTCAATTGCTGTACAGTCTCTTGAGAAATGTCCTTGATCATTGCATTTAAAACATTTAAACTCAGGACAGTCTTTGATGATATGTTCTGGACTTAAACACAATCTACAAGTTTTGACCTGCCTACTGTGTATTATCCTGAAGTACTGTGAACCTTCAGTTGTCTCAAACCTTGTACTGTATGGCAATGATGCCACCTCCTTTGGGAACTTGACCTTAACAAATCTTGTCCCATCCTCTATCTCTGTTCCTGGATAAAACCTCCTCCTTATCTCTGTTATGGGAGTAACTCCCCATCCTTCCAATTTCAAGGTTATGTCATCATCATCTAGATACACAGGCAGATGCATGAACGAGACTACAAATTCTCTGTCCTGGAGTTTTTTAACATCACATATTTGTCCTTTAATTTGCAAACCATTTAACAGTCCATCACAAACTTCCTCCGTTTCAAAAGTCACTTCATATTGTTTATTAGTCTTTGGTCTTACCGCAAGAGTTTTTTCCACTCTCACTTTTTCCTTTATTGCTCTAATTATGTCCTCCGCTCCTCCATTAAGCACTTTACTGATGTCAATTGATGCTGTAGCTTCTTTTGAATAGATCCTTTGTTTCTTCATTTCTTTTGCCATCATCCCTTCTCCTTGTCTTAATCCTTTTCCTTGTTCAATTGCATTAGTTTGTTTCAAATTCGTTGCTAGTTGTGAAACAAGCAGTTGATCCAGTTCACTCATTCTGAATAAAAAAATAAAAAATAAACCACTCCCCAGACAGCATGAAGCTGCTGGTTCGTGGTTTAAGACTTATTAAATAGATAAAGAAAAAATCCTGTTTCAATTCAGTCTTAAATCAAAAAAATTAACAAACAAACAATTCTAGAGTTAGCTTCCGTCCTTTCCACACACACTTGCACTTCCTGGGCTGGTGGGCTGGTGGGCTGATGGGCTGGTGGGCTGGTGGGCTTACCTCCTGATAACAAGGTGAGAATAAGCAGACAGCAATGCTTGCCACTGTCTCATCTAAAACCAACAACTCTGTAGCAATCAGGGGCCTTTACTATTGGTGGGCCAGTGGCGCAATGGATAACGCGTCTGACTACGGATCAGAAGATTCTAGATTCGACTTCTGGCTGGCTCCCTCTGTGCTTGTTTTTCTCCGGCTTATTTTGTTGTTGTGTTTTTTTTTCTCTTCTCCAAAATCCAGAAGAAAAGGCAAATCTTCAGGCATTCTTCTTTTTTTTCAAAAAAGACATATTCTGCACACCCTTTCCGATGTCTAGGGAAGACACGGACATGCTTCGGTATTGTCATTCGTCTCACAAGCACTCCGACAAGCTCGGCGATTATAGGGGAAATAAACTGCAGGCTGGCAGCCAGTTGATTTTCGAATGAACAATTTCATCGCTACTCTGTAACTGCTTCATTACTTTGAAGGGTATAATGCCATGTGGTTTTGATTTCATTGGCTTGCCATTTTGAAGCCTTATCACTAATTGCCACCTGGACATTTAGAATAAGTTGTAAACTGAGTTAAACTGAAGGAGCGAATAATCAGCAACTTTGCCGATTAAAAATTGGTCTCACTTTCATTGTTACCCTCACAATGTCATTTTTGTATCTTGACAGAGTGACAATAGGCAGTGTTTCCTCTAGATAAAGGTTGCCGTGTGTGTTTTCAAATGGATGACACAAGTATTTTCACCTGGAAAAGAGCTTAATTACCAGTTCGAGGTATCAATTCAGCAATCACAGGAATCCGCCCAAATAAACTGAACTCCCGGGGTGAGTAAAAAAAAACAGATCCCTTGAATGCATACAACAGTATATAATTCAGAAAACCGTCCTTTTGGATAATTCTTGTTTTGCCAAATTATTATCACATTGTTACAGTCGCAGACCTAAAGCAACAGGCCACTACAAGATCCTGCGCCCACACTGACCACATGTATGGAAAGTGCGCCAGAAGCCAATGGCCAGTTTAAGGTTTCCAAATCCCATATGGTCTAGCGCCTAGGATTCCTGGTTTTCAGCCAGGCGGCCCAGGTTTGACTCCCGGTATGGGAAGGCATGCTCCTTTTTGATTCCCTCCTCAAAAATCCAGCACATCTTCCTGCACATCTTTTGGTTTGGAGCTGGCTTTCTCGCAGCTGTTAGCAGAGCTAGAATTCGCAGTCCACAATTGGAAGCCAAAAGTGCTTTCCCATACCGGGAGTCGAACCCAGGCTGTCTGGGTGAAAACCAGGAATCCTAATCACTAGACCATATGGGATTTGGACATCTTAAACTGGCCATTGGCGCACTTTCCATACATGTGGTCAGTGTGGGCGCAGGATCTTGTAGTGGCTTGTTGCTTTAGGTCTGCGACTGTAACAATGTGATAATAATTTGGCAAAACAAAAATTATCCAAAAGGACGGTTTTCTGATTTATATAGTGTTGTATGCATTCAAGGGATCTGTTTTTTTTACTCACCCCGGTGGGTTCAGTTTTTTTGGGCAGATTCCAGTGAACCTAGAATCTACTGATCCGTAGTCAGACGCAATATCCATTGCGCCACTGGCCCACCAATAGTAAAGACCCCTGATTGCTACAGAGTTGTTGGTTTTAGATGTGACAGTGGCAAGCATTGCTGTCTGCTTATTCTCAACTTGTTTTCAGGAGGTAAGCCCACCAGCCCACCAGCCCACCAGCCACTCCTTGGTGGTCTAGTGGTTAGGATTCGGCGCTCTCACCACCGCGGCCCGGGTTCGATTCCCGGTCAGGGAAAGCTCTTTTGGATTCCAATTGTGGACTGCGAATTCTAGCTCTGCTAACAGCTGCGAGAAAGCCAGCTCCAAACCAAAAAAATGGTGAGCACTTGAAAAAAAAGACCACCTTCGAGCCGGAGTCGAACCAGCGACCTAAGGATTGCCAACACTCCAACCTACAGTCCTCCGCTCTACCATCTGAGCTATCAAAAGGGCAAAGTGTTAGACAGAACCTCGACATATCACGGTCTTGTAGCTCTACTGCTGGCCAAAAAGTCACTTCTGGTGCAGGAAGATGTGCTGGAGTTTTGAGGAGGGAATCAAAAAGGAGCATGCGTTCCCATACCGGGAGTCAAACCTGGGCCGCCTGGGTGAAAATCAGGAATCCTAAGCGCTAGACCATATGGGATTTGGAAACCTTAAACTGGCCATTGGCTTCTGGCGCACTTTCCATACATGTGGTCAGTGTGGGCGCAGGATCTTGTAGTGGCCTGTTGCTTTAGGTCTGCGACTGTAACAATGTGATAATAATTTGGCAAAACAAGAATTATCCAAAAGGACGGTTTTCTGAATTATATAGTGTTGTATGCATTCAAGGGATCTGTTTTTTTTACTCACCCCGGGAGTTCAGTTTTTTTGGGCAGATTCCTGTGATTGCTGAACTGATACCTCGAACTGGTAATTAAGCTCTTTTCCAGGTGAAAATACTTGTGTCATCCATTTGAAAACACACACGGCAACCGCTATCTAGAGGAAAAACTGCCTATTGTCACTCTGTCAAGATACAAAAATGACATTGTGAGGGTAACAATGAAAGTGAGACCAATTTGTAATCGGCAAAGTTGCTGATTATTCGCTCCTTCAGTTTAACTCTGTTTACAACTTATTCTAAATGTCCAGGTGAGAATTAGTGATAAGGCTTCAAAATGGCAAGCCCATGACATCAAAACCACATGGCATTATACCCTTCAAAGTAATGAAGCAGTTACAGAGTAGCGATGAAATTGTTCATTCGAAAATCAACTGGCTGCCAGCCTGCAGTTTATTTCCCCTATAATCGCCTAGCTTGTCGGAGTGCTTGTGAGACGAATTGCAATACCGAAGCATGTCAGTGTCTTCCCTAGACATCGAAAAGGGTGTGCAGAATATGTATTTTTTGGAAAAAAAAGAAGAATGCCTGAAGATTTGCCTTTTCTTCTGGATTTTGGAGAAGAGAAAAAAAACACAACAACAAAATAAGCCGGAGAAAAACAAGCACAGAGCGAGCCAGCCAGGAGTCGAACCTAGAATCTTCTGATCCGTAGTCAGACACACTATCCATTGCGCCACTGTCCCACCAATAGCAAAGACCCCTGATTGCTACAGAGTTGTTGGTTTTAGATGAGACAGTGGCAAGCATTGCTGTCTTCTTATTCTCACCTTGTTTTCAGGAGGTAAGCCCACCAACCCACCAGCCCCTCCCTGTTGGTCTAGTGGTTAGGATTCGGTGCTCTCACAGCTGCCGCCTGGGTTCGATTCCCGGTCAGGGAAAGCTCTTTAGGCTTCCAATTGTGGACTGCGAATTCTAGCTCTGCTAACAGCTGCGAGAAAGCCAGCTCCAAACCAAAAAAATGGTGAGCACTTGAAAAATGACCTCCGTCGAACCAGCGACCTAAGGATTGCCAATACTCCAACCTACAGTCCTCAGCTCTACCAGCTGAGCTATCAAAGGGGCAAATTATGAGACAGAACCTCGACATATCACGGTCTTGTAGCTCTACTGCTGGCGAAAACGTCACTTCTGGTGCAGGAAGATGTGCTGGATTTTTGAGGAGGGAATCAAAAAGGAGCATGCGTTCCCATACCGGGAGTCAAACCTGGGCCGCCTGGGTGAAAACCAGGAATCCTAAGCGCTAGACCATATTGGATTTGGAAACCTTAAACTGGCCATTGGCTTCTGGCGCACTTTCCATACATGTGGTCAGTGTGGGCACAGGATCTTGTAGTGGCCTGTTGCTTTAAGTCTGCGACTGTAACAATGTGATAATAATTTGGCAAAACAAGAATTATACAAAAGGACGGTTTTCTGATTTATATAGTGTTGTATGCATTCAAGGGATCTGTTTTTTTACTCACCCCGGGAGTTCAGTTTATTTGGGCAGATTCCGGTGATTGCTGAATTGATACCTTGAACTGGTAATTAAGCTCTTGTCCAGGTGAAAATACTTGTGTCATGCATCTGAAAACACACATTGCAACCGTTATCTAGATGAAAATCTGACTATCATCGGTCTGTCAAAGTACAAAATTGACATATTGTGAGGTTAATAATGAAAGTGAGACCAATTTTTAATCCGCAAAGTTGCTGATTATTCGCTCATTCAGTTTAATGCAGATTACAATTTATTCTCAATGTCCAGGTGGCAATTAGTGATAAGGCTTCAAAATGGCAAGCCTGTGACATCAAAACAACATGGCATTACACCCTTCAAAGTAATGAAGCAGTTACAGAGTAGCGATGAAATTGTTCATTCGAAAATCAACTGGCTGCCAGCCTGCAGTCTATTTCCCCTTTAATCGCCGAGCTTGTCGGAGTGCTTGTGAGACGAATGACAAAACCGAAGCATGTCCGTGTCTTCCCTAGACATCGGAAAGGGTGTGCAGAATATGTCTTTCTTGGAAAAAAAGAAGAATGCCTGAAGATTTGCCTTTTCTTCTGGATTTTGGAGAAGAAAAAAAAACACAACAACAAAATAAGCTGGAGAAAAACAAGCACAGAGCGAGCCAGCCAGGAGTCAAACCTAGAATCTTCTGATCTGTAGTCAGACACATTATCCATTGCGCCACTGGCACACCGCTAGTAAAGATCCCTGATTGCTACAGAGTTGTTGGTTTTATATGAGACAGTGGCAAGCTAAGGATTGCCAACACTCCAACCTACAGTCCTCCACTCTACCAGCTGAGCTATCGAAGGGGCAAAGTGTTAGACAGAACCTCGACGTCTGGTGCAGGAAGATGTGCTGGATTTTTGAGGAGGGAAGCAAAAAGGAGCATGCGTTCCCATACCGGGAGTCAACCCGGGCCCCCTGGGAGAAAACCAGGAATCCTAACCACTAGACCATATGGGATTTGGACACCTTAAACTGGCCATTGGCGCACTTTCCATACATGTGGTCAGTGTGGGCACAGGATCTTGTAGTGGCCTGTTGCTTTAGGTCTGCGACTGTAACAATGTGATAATAATTTGGCAAAACAAGAATTATCCAAAAGGACGGTTTTCTAATTTATATAGTGTTGTATGCATTCAAGGGATCTGTTTTTTTACTCACCCCGGGGGTTCAGTTTTTTGGGGCAGATTCCAGTGAACCTAGAATCTTCTGATCTGTAGTCAGACACGTTATCCATTGCGCCACTGGCCCACCGATAGTAGAGACCCCTGATTGCTACAGAGTTGTTGGTTTTAGATGAGACAGTGGCAAGCATTGCTGTCTGCTTATTCTCACCTTGTTTTCAGGAGGTAAGCCCACCAACCCACCAGCCCACCAGCCCACCAGCCCCTCCCTGGTGGTCTAGTGGTTAGGATTCGGTGCTCTCACCGCCGCGGCCCGGGTTCGATTCCCGGTCAGGGAAAGCTCGTTTGGCTTTCAATTGTGGACTGCGAATTCTAGCAAAAGTGTTACACAGAACCTCGACATATCACGGTCTTGTAGCTCTACTGCTGGCCAAAAAGTCACTTCTGGTGCAGGAAGATGTGCTGGATTTTTGAGGAGGGAATCAAAAAGGAGCATGCGTTCCCATACCGGGTGTCAAAACTGGGCCGCCTGGGTGAAAACCAGGAATCCTGAGCGCTAGACCATATGGGATTTGGAAACCTTAAACTGGCCATTGGCTTCTGGCGCACTTTCCATACATGTGGTCAGTGTGGGCGCAGGATCTTGTAGTGGCCTGTTGCTTTAGGTCTGCGACTGTAACAATGTGATAATAATTTGGCAAAACAAGAATTATCCATAAGGACGGTTTTCTGAATTATATAGTGTTGTATGCATTCAAGGAATCTGTTTTTTTTACTCACCCCGGGAGTTCAGTTTATTTGGGCAGATTCCTGTGATTGCTGAATTGATACCTTGAACTGGTGATTAAGCTCTTGTCCAGGTGAAAATGCTTGTGTCATGCATCTGAAAACACACATTGCAACCGTTATCTAGATGAAAATCTGACTATCATCGGTCTGTCAAAGTACAAAATTGACATATTGTGAGGTTAATAATGAAAGTGAGACCAATTTTTAATCCGCAAAGTTGCTGATTATTCGCTCGTTCAGTTTAATGCAGATTACAATTTATTCTCAATGTCCAGGTGGCAATTAGTGATAAGGCTTCAAAATGGCAAGCCCGTGACATCAAAACAACATGGCATTACACCCTTCAAAGTAATGAAGCAGTTACAGAGTAGCGATGAAATTGTTCATTCGAAAATCAACTGGCTGCCAGCCTGCAGTTTATTTCCCCGAGCCGAGCTTGTCGGAGTGCTTGTGAGACGAATGGCAATACCGAAGCATGTCCGTGTCTTCCCTAGACATCGAAAAGGCTGTGCAGAATATGTCTTTTTTGGAAAAAAAGAAGAATGCCTGAAGATTTGCCTTTTCTTCTGGATTTTGGAGGAGAGAAAAAAAACACAACAACAAAATAAGCCGGAGAAAAACAAGCACAGAGCGAGCCAGCCAGGAGTCGAACCTAGAATCTTCTGATGCGTAGTCAGACGCGTTATCCATTGCGCCACTGGCCCACCAATAGTAAAGACTCCTGATTGCTACAGAGTTGTTGGTTTTAGATGAGACAGTGGCAAGCTAAGGATTGCCAACACTCCAACCTACAGTCCTCCACTCTACCAGCTGAGCTATCGAAGGGGCAAAGTGTTAGACAGAACCTCGACGTCTGGTGCAGGAAGATGTGCTGGATTTTTGAGGAGGGAAGCAAAAAGAAGCATGCGTTCCCATACCAGGAGTCGAACCCGGGCCACCTGGGTGAAAACCAGGAATCCTAACCGCTAGACCATATGGGATTTGGACATCTTAAACTGGCCATTGGCGCAGTTTCCATACATGTGGTCAGTGTGGGCGCAGGATCTTGTAGTGGACTGTTGCTTTAGGTCTGCGACTGTAACAATGTGATAATAATTTGGCAAAACAAGAATTATCCAAAAGGATGGTTTTCTGATTTATATAGTGTTGTATGCATTCAAGGGATCTGTTTTTTTACTCACCCCGGGGGGTTCAGTTTTTTGGGGCAGATTCCAGTGAACCTAGAATCTTCTGATCCGTAGTCAGACACGTTATCCATTGCGCCACTGGCCCACCAATAGTAAAGACCCCTGATTGCAACAGAGTTGTTGGTTTTAGATGAGACAGTGGCAAGCATTGCTGTCTGCTTATTCTCACCTTGTTTTCAGGAGGTAAGCCCACCAACCCACCAGCCCACCAGCCCACCAGCCCCTCCCTGGTGGTCTAGTGGTTAGGATTCGGCGCTCTCACCGCCGCGGCCCGGGTTCGATTCCCGGTCAGGGAAAGCTCTTTTGGCTTCCAATTGTGGACTGCGAATTCTAGCAAAAGTGTTACACAGAACCTCGACATATCACGGTCTTGTAGCTCTACTGCTGGGCAAAAAGTCACTTCTGGTGCAGGAAGATGTGCTGGATTGTTGAGGAGGGAATCAAAAAGGAGCATGCGTTCCCATACCGGGTGTCAAAACTGGGCCGCCTGGGTAAAAACCAGGAATCCTGAGCGCTAGACCATATGGGATTTGGAAACCTTAAACTGGCCATTGGCTTCTGGCGCACTTTCCATACATGTGGTCAGTGTGGGCGCAGGATCTTGTAGTGGCCTGTTGCTTTAGGTCTGCGACTGTAACAATGTGATAATAATTTGGCAAAACAAGAATTATCCATAAGGACGGTTTTCTGAATTATATAGTGTTGTATGCATTCAAGGGATCTGTTTTTTTTACTCACCCCGGGAGTTCAGTTTATTTGGGCAGATTCCTGTGATTGCTGAATTGATACCTTGAACTGGTGATTAAGCTCTTGTCCAGGTGAAAATGCTTGTGTCATGCATCTGAAAACACACATTGCAACCGTTATCTAGATGAAAATCTGACTATCATCGGTATGTCAAAGTACAAAATTGACATATTGTGAGGTTAATAATGAAAGTGAGACCAATTTTTAATCCGCAAAGTTGCTGATTATTCGCTCGTTCAGTTTAATGCAGATTACAATTTATTCTCAATGTCCAGGTGGCAATTAGTGATAAGGCTTCAAAATGGCAAGCCCGTGACATCAAAACAACATGGCATTACACCCTTCAAAGTAATGAAGCAGTTACAGAGTAGCGATGAAATTGTTCATTCGAAAATCAACTGGCTGCCAGCCTGCAGTTTATTTCCCCTATAATCGCCGAGCTTGTCGGAGTGCTTGTGAGACGAATGGCAATACCGAAGCATGTCCGTGTCTTCCCTAGACATCGAAAAGGCTGTGCAGAATATGTCTTTTTTGGAAAAAAAGAAGAATGCCTGAAGATTTGCCTTTTCTTCTGGATTTTGGAGGAGAGAAAAAAAACACAACAACAAAATAAGCCGGAGAAAAACAAGCACAGAGCGAGCCAGCCAGGAGTCGAACCTAGAATCTTCTGATGCGTAGTCAGACTCGTTATCCATTGCGCCACTGGCCCACCAATAGTAAAGACTCCTGATTGCTACAGAGTTGTTGGTTTTAGATGAGACAGTGGCAAGCTAAGGATTGCCAACACTCCAACCTACAGTCCTCCACTCTACCAGCTGAGCTATCAAAGGGGCAAAGTGTTAGACAGAACCTCGACGTCTGGTGCAGGAAGATGTGCTGGATTTTTGAGGAGGGAAGCAAAAGGTAGCATGCGTTCCCATACCGGGAGTCGAACCCGGGCCACCTGGGTGAAAACCAGGAATCCTAACCGCTAGACCATATGGGATTTGGACATCTTAAACTGGCCATTGGCGCAGTTTCCATACATGTGGTCAGTGTGGGCGCAGGATCTTGTAGTGGCCTGTTGCTTTAGGTCTGCTACTGTAACAATGTGATAATAATTTGGCAAAACAAGAATTATCCAAAAGGACGGTTTTCTGATTTATATAGTGTTGTATGCATTCAAGGGATCTGTTTTTTTACTCACCCCGGGGGTTCAGTTTTTTGGGGCAGATTCCAGTGAACCTAGAATCTTCTGATCCGTAGTCAGACACGTTATCCATTGCGCCACTGGCCCACCAATAGTAAAGACCCCTGATTGCTACAGAGTTGTTGGTTTTAGATGAGACAGTGGCAAGCATTGCTGTCTGCTTATTCTCACCTTGTTTTCAGGAGGTAATCCCACCAACCCACCAGCCCACCAGCCCCCCAGCCCCTCCCTGGTGGTCTAGTGGTTAGGATTCGGCGCTCTCACCGCCGCGGCCCGGGTTCGATTCCCGGTCAGGGAAAGCTCTTTTGGCTTCCAATTGTGGACTGCGAATTCTAGCAAAAGTGTTACACAGAACCTCGACATATCACGGTCTTGTAGCTCTACTGCTGGCCAAAAAGTCACTTCTGGTGCAGGAGGATGTGCTGGATTTTTGAGAGGGGGAATCAAAAAGGAGCATGCGTTCCCATACCGGGAGTCAAACCTGGGCCGCCTGGGTGAAAACCAGGAATCCTAAGCGCTAGACCATATGGGATTTGGAAACCTTAAACTGGCCATTGGCTTCTGGCGCACTTTCCATACATGTGGTCAGTGTGGGCGCAGGATCTTGTAGTGGCCTGTTGCTTTAGGTCTGCGACTGTAACAATGTGATAATAATTTGGCAAAACAAGAATTATCCAAAAGGAAGGTTTTCTGAATTATATAGTGTTGTATGCATTCAAGCGATCTGTTTTTTTTTACTCACCCCGGGAGTTCAGTTTATTTGGGCAGATTCCTGTGATTGCTGAACTGATACCTCGAACTTGTAATTAAGCTCTTTTCCAGGTGAAAATACTTGTGTCATCCATTTGAAAACACACACGGCAACCGTTATCTAGAGGAAAAACTACCTATTGTCACTCTGTCAAGATACAAAAATGACATTGTGTGGGTAATAATGAAAGTGAGACAAATTTTTAATCAGCAAAGTTGCTGAATATTCGCTCCTTCAGTTTAACTCAGTTTACAACTTATTCTAAATGTCCAGGTGACAATTAGTGATAAGGCTTCAAAATGGCAAGCCCATAACATCAAAACCACATGGCATTATACCCTTCAAAGTAATGAAGCAGTTACAGAGTAGCGTTGAAATTGATCATTCGAAAATCAACTGGCTGCCAGCCTGCAGTTTATTTCCCCTATAATCGCCGAGCTTGTCGGAGTGCTTGTGAGACAAATGGCAATACCGAAGCATGTCCGTGTCTTCCCTAGACATCGGAAAGGGTGTGCAGAATATGTCTTTTTTGGAAAAAAAGAAGAATGCCTGAAGATTTGCCTTTTCTTCTGGATTTTGGAGAAGAGAAAAAAACACAACAACAAAATAAGCCGGAGAAAAACAAGCACAGAGCGAGCCAGCCAGGAGTCGAACCTAGAATCTTCTGATCCGTAGTCAGACGCGTTATCCATTGTGCCACTGGCCCACCAATAGTAGAGACCCCTGATTGCTACAGAGTTGTTGGTTTTAGATGTGAAAGTGGCAAGCATTGCTGTCTGCTTATTCTCACCTTGTTTTCAGTAGGTAAGCCCACCAGCCCATCAACCCACCGGCCCACCAGCCCACCAGCCCCTCCCTGGTGGTCTAGTGTTTAGGATTCGGCGCTCTCACCGCCGCGGCCTGGGTTCGATTCCCGGTCAGGGAAAGCCCTTTTGGCTTCCAATTGTGGACTTCGAATTCAAGC
>NC_081792.1:4202832-4230332 GCF_963082965.1 Carassius carassius
ACACGGCAACCGTTATCTAGAGGAAACACTGCCTATTGTCACTCTGTCAAGATACAAAAATGACATTGTGAGGGTAACAATGAAAGTGAGACCAATTTTTAATCGGCAAAGTTGCTGATTATTCGCTCCTTCAGTTTAACTCAGTCCAACTTATTCTAAATGTCCAGGTGGCAATTAGTGATAAGGCTTCAAAATGGCAAGCCAATGACATCAAAACCACATGGCATTATACCCTTCAAAGTAATGAAGCAGTTACAGAGTAGCGATGAAATTGTTCATTCGAAAATCAACTGGCTGCCAGCCTGCAGTTTATTTCCCCTATAATCGCCGAGCTTGTCGGAGTGCTTGTGAGATGAACGGCAATACCGAAGCATGTCCGTGTCTTCCCTAGACATCTGAAAGGGTGTGCAGAATATGTCTTTTTTGGAAAAAAAGAAGAATGCCTGAAGATTTGCCTTTTCTTCTGGATTTTGGAGAAGAGAAAAAAAACACAACAACAAAATAAGCCGGAGAAAAACAAGCACAGAGGGAGCCAGCCAGGAGTCGAACCTAGAATCTTCTGATCTGTAGTCAGACACGTTATCCATTGCGCCACTGGCCAACCAATAGTAAAGGCCCCTGATTGCTACAGAGTTGTTGGTTTTAGATGAGACAGTGGCAAGCATTGCTGTCTGCTTATTCTCACCTTGTTATCAGGAGGTAAGCCCACCAGCCCACCAGCCCATCAGCCCACCAGCCCACCAGCCCAGGAAGTGCAAGTGTGTGTGGAAAGGACGGAAGCTAACTCTAGAATTGTTTGTTTGTTAATTTTTTTTGATTTAAGACTGAATTGAAACAGGATTTTTTCTTTATCTATTTAATAAGTCTTAAACCACGAACCAGCAGCTTCATGCTGTCTGGGGAGTGGTTTATTTTTTTATTTTGTTATTATACAGAATGAGTGAACTGGATCAACTGCTTGTTTCACAACTAGCAACGAATTTGAAACAAACTAATGCAATTGACCAAGGAAAATGATTAAGACAAGGAGAAGGGATGATGGCAAAAGAAATGAAGAAACAAAGGATCTATTCAAAAGAAGCTACAGCAATAATTGGCATCAGTAAAGTGCTTAATGGAGGAGCGGAGGACATAATTAGAGCAATAAAGGAAAAAGTGAGCGTGGAAAAAATTCTTGCGGTATGACCAAAGACTAATAAACAATATGAAGTGACTTTTGAAACGGAGGAAGTTTGTGATGGACTGTTAAATGGTTTGCAAATTAAAGGACAAATATGTGATGTTAAAAAACTCCAGGACAGAGAATTTGTAGTCTCGTTCATGCATCTGCCTGTGTATCTAGATGATGATGACATAACCTTGAAATTGGAAGGATGGGGAGTTACTCCCATAACAGAGATAAGGAGGAGGTTTTATCCAGGAACAGAGATAGAGGATGGGACAAGATTTGTTAAGGTCAAGTTCCCAAAGGAGGTGGCATCATTGCCATACAGTACAAGGTTTGAGACAACTGAAGGTTCACAGTACTTCAGGATAATTCACAGTAGGCAGGTCAAAACTTGTAGATTGTGTTTAAGTCCAGAACATATCATCAAAGACTGTCCTGAGTTTAAATGTTTTAAATGCAATGATCAAGGACATTTCTCAAGAGACTGTACAGCAATTGAATGTGCAGACTGTGGCAAACCTCTTAATATATGTGAATGCTGGATGGACGGTAATGAGAAGCAATCAGAGGAGCATCAAAGTATGGATAGGCAGGTGCAAGAGGAGATTGTAGAAACCACAAAGACTTTTGAACCGATGGAAAACAAACAACAAGAGCAAATAGAGTATATGGAAAATCAGAAGTTGAAGGACCAAAGTCACCAGGACGGAGAAGTAGACAGAATGGAGGATGATACAGCGGATGGAGAGGAACAGAATGGTGCAACTGACAAGGAAGTAAATGATGAAGAGGAGAGCGACGAGGTGGAGGAACTGGATATGGAACAACAGGAGGCAAGAAAAGAAAGAGAAAAGGTTGGAAAAATGATAAGAAGAAAATCAATGAAGGTAAAGCCAAATCTTAATGTTGCTAGAAAGAAAAAGATGACTGAAATAGATAAAAAGAAGTTGGGATTGATACAAGAACAAGATTGTGAGAGAGACTAAAGATGAGTGGTTTTAAATGTTTATTTTTATTGGAATGGTTTTAAACTTTGTGAGTTTAAATGCAAGAGGTTTAATGAGTGTTAAATTTGAGATGGTAAAAGATCTATGCAAAAAACAGGATGTTATAATTTTACAAGAAACAAACTGGAAAGATGAAATGATTGAGGATGTGAAAAAAAGATGGAAAGGACAAATGTTTTATAATAATGGTGATGGAAGGTTAGGAAGGGGGGTAGCCATTTTAATAAAGGAAAATGTTGAAATTAATTCATATGAAGTCTATAATGACAAAAAAGGCAAATGTGTTGGGATTAATATTAGGAAAGATGATCATGAATTTGTGATAATTAATTTGCATGCGCCCACTCAAGAGGGAGAAAAAAAAGATTTTTTTTGAGGGATTAAGAATTGTAATTAAGAAATATAAAAATGTCATTTTAGTTGGGGATTTTGATACTGTTTTTAGTAAGATGGACATGGCAGATGGGATGGTTTTTAGAACAGATGTGGGAAGGAAAGAGTTAAAAGAAATGATGGAGGAGAGAAATTTGATAGATGTTTGGAGGGAAAACCATGAAAGGAAAAGAGACTTTTCCCGAAGACAACTGGTTGGGAATTTTATGTGTCAGACAAGAATCGATTTTATTTTAAGTGAAAGGGATATAGAATATTTTTTGGGGGACATTTGTTATAAGGATACCCGCTTGAGTGATCACAAAATGCTGTTATGGGATATTGATTTTAGTAAAGAAAAAAAAGGGCCTGGAGTGTGGATACTAAATTCAGAAATTTTGACAAGTGAAAGTTATAGAATAGGAATTGAGGAAATATTAGATAAAGAGAAAGAGGACGGAATGTACTTTGAAGATAAACGCTTATGGTGGCAAAATGTAAAGTATGAAATAAAAAAAATATTCTATAAACTATAGCAAAATGGTACAGAAAGTTAAAAAAGCAAAGGAGCTGGAAATAAGGAAAAAACTCAGAGAAGAGTCAATTAAAAGTGAAGTAAACATAAAACAGATAATACTTTTGGAGGAAGAGTTGCGGAAAATTGAGGAAGAAAGGTGTAAAGGAGCAATTATAAGGAGTAAGGCAAAAAACACAATTGCAGGAGAAAAATGTACAAAATTTTTCTTTAATTTGGAAAAAAGTAGAGGCAAGGCAAAGTTAATAAAAGAATTACAAAATAAAAAAGGAGAAATAGTGAAAGATATAAGTGGAATTTTAATAGAGGTGAAAGACTATTATGAGGGGCTTTTTGAAACAAAAGGAATCGATGAAAAAGAGAAAAATCAGTTATTAGAGAGTGTTACAGCTAAAGTAAGTAGAGAAGATAAAGAGGAATGTGATAAAGAAATTAGTGAAGAGGAAATTGTACAAGCTATCAATAGTTTAAAAGGAAACAAAAGCCCGGGGACAGATGGGATAGTAAATGAATTTTATAAAGTTTTTAAAGAGAAGATAAGTGGGATTTTAAAGGAAGTATATAAAGAGATTTTTAATAAAAGAGAATTGGATCAGAGGATGAGTATAGGGTTGATGAAATTAATTTATAAAAGGAAAGGAAGTAAAAATAATTTGAGTAATTTTAGGCCAATAACAATGTTAAACACAGATTTAAAAATACTATCTAAAATTCTTGCAAACAGAATGAAAAATATTTTACCCAAAATTATAGTGACTAATCAGGCATATGGTGTAAGAGGGAGAGATATTGCTGATATAACGAGTAGTGTAAGAGACATAATAAGCTATTTAAATGAAACACAGAAGAATGGATATGTTGTAAATTTAGATTTTGAAAAGGCTTTTGATAGGGTAGAACATGATTTTTTATTTGCGATTTTAGAACGTTTTGGGTTTGGAAAAAATTTTAACGAATGTATAAAAATTTTATATAATAACGTAATGACAAGAGTGATGTGTAATGGTTTCTTAACGGAACCTTTTAGAATAACAAGGTCAATAAGGCAAGGATGTCCACTCTCTGCACAGATATATACTTTGGTAGCAGAACCTTTAGGTTTAATGATTAAGAAAGATAAAAGCATTCAAGGTATTAAAATAGAAGAAGGTAAAGAAGAGAAAAAGATATTCCAATATGCAGACGACACAACACTGATTTTAAAAGACTTAGAAAGTATGAAGGAAGTAATGAGAAATGTAGAGAGGTATGGTAAAGGTACAGGTGCAAGAGTTAATGAAGAAAAAACTGTGTACATGAAGTTTGGAAAGGTACCAAATTTAGGAGGAGTTTTTAATTTTGAGGAGGTGAAGGAAACAAAAATTTTGGGTGTGACTTTAGGAAAAGACGAGAAAGGGGCAAGAGAAAGAATGTTTGAAAAGTTGTTGGGGGAAATGGAAAGGAGATTAATTTTTTGGAGGGGAAGATTTTTAAGTTTGAAAGGGAAAATTTTAGTGGTTAATGCTTTAATGTTATCCAAAATGTGGTATATTTTAATGGTGAGCGCAATGCCAAGATGGGTGGAAGTAAGAATAAAAAGATGTGTTTTAGATTTTATTTGGGAGAAGAAACCCCCAAGAGTTGCTTATAACACTCTGATAGGACAGGCTGATAAAGGAGGAATGGGATTAGCTGATGTTAAAAAAGAAAAGAATGAGAATTAAAGTTGTGAAAAAGTATATAGATCATCAAGAAAAAGGAGAATGGAAAGATACAATGAAATATTATTTGGACAAATGTGGTAACGTGAAACTAGGGGACAGTGTTTTATGGATGAAAATGAAAACATGGATGTTTGAAAGAATACCAGATTTTTATAAAGACGTTTTAAAAGCTTGGGGTTTTTTTCTCTCAAAGGTTGATTTTATACCTGGAGGAAGGAAAGAGATTTTAAACCAACCATTGTTTTTTAATAAGCATATTGTGAAAAGTGGGAAATAATTATTTTTTAAAAAATGGTGGGAGGTTGGGATTGCAAGATTAAGAGATATTATGTATGAGATAAGAGAGGGTTTTTTACCAGTCCAAGTAATTATTGATGAGTTGGAAGAAGCCAAAGAAGAGTATGACATAAACAATGTAAAGAAGCAATATAAAGAAATGAAAAGTGCAATACCAAAAGCGTGGATAAATGAAATACAAAAGGAAGAAAAAGAGGAAGGAAAGACTGAAGTTTATTTTGTTAATCAAAATAAAACAATAGGGTTTAGTTTAGGGAATGTGAAAATGTTTTATCAGGTTTTAAGGGAAGAGATTTTTAAAAAACCAAATTCAAATGATATGTGGTTAAGAAACTTCAATGGCTTGAAAGAGGAAGAAATATGGAAAAATATGAGGGGAGTACTGGTGAGCACAAATTTGGAGTGTCTTGATTATTTTATAAGGCATAATGTAATATGGTCGGAAATGAGGTTGTGTATTATAAAAAAAGAACAAAGTGCATTATGTAAAGTTTGTAAAAAACAAGATGAGGGTTTGTTGCATTTGTTTTTACTGTGTGAGAAATTAGGATCTTTTTTTTAAATTTTAAAAGAAATAGTGAATGACCTAGGGGAAAGAAAAGAAGATCAAGATTGGCAAAAAACATTTATGTTTGGAAAGGAGGAAAAGTGTAAGAATAAAATTATGATCAATTTTTTAATTATTTTGGCAAAAAATGCTATATGGAGAAGAAGAAATATAGTTAAAAACAGGTCTGTTTGTATAGATGTTTGGACATTGTATAAGCATATGGTGGAAGATTACATGTTTACATTGTGTAAATATTGGAGACTGGAGGGAAAAACAGAGATGTTTATGAAAATGTTTTCTTCTCAGGTACAGAACATTCTTTTGAAACATGATATAAATGTATCTGTAGGAAAAAAAAGTGTAAAATAGCAAATGCCAGAAATGGAATAATGTAGAAGAAAAATATTTACAAATAGGAATGTATTTTTTATTTTTATTTTTTATTTATTTTTGTTTGTTTGTTTTGTTGTTGTTTTTAATTGGAATGTAAAACTGTATTTAGGAGAGACGTAATGTATTCTTGTGTAAACTAAATAAAAAAAAAAAAAAAAAAATGGTTAGGATTCGGCGCTCTCACCACCGCGGCCCGGGTTCGATTCCCAGTCAGGGAAAGCTCTTTTGGCTTCCAATTGTGGACTGCGAATTCAAGCGCTGCTAACAGCTGCGAGAAAGCCAGCTCCAAACCAAAAAAATGGTGAGCACTTGAAAAAAAGACCTCCTTCGAGCCGGAGTCGAACCAGCGACCTAAGGATTGCCAACACTCCAACCTACAGTCCTCCACTCTACCAGCTGAGCTATCGAAGGGGCAAAGTCTTAGACAGAACCTCGACATATCACGGTCTTGTAGCTCTACTGCTGGCCAAAAAGTCACTTCTGGTGCAGGAAGATGTGCTGGATTTTTGAGGAGGGAATCAAAAAGGAGCATGCGTTCCCATACCGGGAGTCAAACATGGGCCGCCTGGGTGAAAACCAGGAATCCTAAGTGCTAGACCATATGGGATTTGGAAACCTTAAACTGGCCATTGGCTTCTGGCGCACTTTCCATAAATGTGGTCAGTGTGGGCGCAGGATCTTGTAGTGGCCTGTTGCTTTAGGTCTGCGACTGTAACAATGTGATAATAATTTGGCAAAACAAGAATTATCCAAAAGGACGGTTTTCTGAATTATATAGTGTTGTATGCATTCAAGGGATCTGTTTTTTTTTTTACTCACCCTGGGAGTTCAGTTTATTTGGGCAGATTCCTGTGATTGCTGAATTGATACCTCGAACTGGTAATTAAGCTCTTTTCCAGGTGAAAATACTTGTGTCATCCATTTGAAAACACACACGGCAACCGTTATCTAGAGGAAAAACTGCCTATAGTCACTCTGTCAAGATACAAAAATGTGGGGTAACAATGAAAGTGAGACCAATTTTTAATCGGCAAAGTTGCTGATTATTCGCTCCTTCAGTTTAACTCAGTTTACAACTTATTCCAAATGTCCAGGTGGCAATTAGTGATAAGGCTTCAAAATGGCAAGCCTGTGACATCAAAACAACATGGCATTACACCCTTCAAAGTAATGAAGCAGTTACAGAGTAGCGATGAAATTGTTCATTCGAAAATCAACTGGCTGCCAGCCTGCAGTTGTGGAAGATTTTTATTCGTAAGATTTTAATTAAACAAGTATATAATCAATGTGAATCTAGCCATCTTTGTTGCTAGTTATTACTCCATTATAATCTTATAGGTAATAGAAAGATACATGCTGGAATGTACAAAACTGAGGAGAAACATATGGTCAGACATACATACAGGGCCTTTGTTTAGAATAAATCAAGCAGGGGGCCTCTCCTCTCTAGGGAGGTATTATAATTGTAATCATAAGGAAATGTTTGACTATGTGGAACCGCCCCATTTAATATATATAAAGAGAGACCAAATAACATTCGGGAGATCTCCTTGCAAGGACTCTCTGCTTTATTTTCTGTAAAATAAAGTATTTTCTTCTGAGAGAAAAATCCCTGACTGAGTGTGATTCTTCGGAGAACTGGCAGACGACACCACATATTTGGCACCCCAGATGGGACTGGAAAAGAGCAGCAGAGTGGACAACCACTTTTGAGCTGACCGATGATCAAAACAACCGGGTGGCCACCATAAAATAAGGTAAGCATTTTTGCTTATAAAATTCGTTTGTGTTGGTTGAGGTCAGTTCTGAGTGGTAAGGACACTTAAAATCTGCTCTTCCAAATTTAGAAAAATATTAGGATATCTAAATTGAAAAAGGGGTTTTACTCCAGAAGAAATAACTGCATGCACATATTTGGTTTATTAATAGGAAAGCCTTGGAAGGTCACCTTGATTTAAAACAAAGATGGTGTAAGCAGAAAGACATTGTATGCAATGGTCTGTGTTTATTGGAGAGCTGGGCCTAGGAAGGACAGTGTTAAACGGAGAAGCAGATTAGTTAAGGATTCGCGAGGAAAAGCCCCACGGATACGGCTTTGAGAAAGTATAAAGTGAAAAGTCTCAAAGGTCTGAACGGATGGGCCCTTAAGGATGCTCTAGGAAGAGCGGTGTTTTGTTGTGTGGATGTAACTGTGTCCGGACGAATGAATGTGTGAACGATGATGAATGTATGAACAAATAAATTCCGTATTGGGTGGGTAAGGGTTGAGCACCGTTCCTGGACCGTCACTTCGGTGTGACTTGGCAGAATTGGACTCAACCCAGATCCACTTGAGAGGGATGAATGTATGATGAGCCTTGATAATAAAAGGACAATTAATGACTGATTATCCCTTAGATAAAGGGAGAAAGTATGCAAGAATAAGCACTCTGGCTCAATAAAGAGTGTAGAAAGTGTGAATGAGTTTAGGAAAATAGTATCAATAAAGTTTGAATCAAGATATATAATAGGTTTTTGCATTTTGATGCTTGTGTGAAAGGGGAGAAAATTCTTTGAGCCCAGTGCAGTGGGAGTGGGAGCAAGGGATGAAGTGTCTACATTAAAGTTGTATTACAGGGGTGGACAAAAAAGGAAAGAGAAGTAAAAAATAAAGAATTATGGTTAGAAATTGTTATGTAAAAAGTGATAATAAAATAGAGCAAATAAAATAGACAGTCAAATAATATAAAAAAGTGTAAATGCATGAGACAAAATAAAAAACTAAATTCAAAGAGGTATGACACACAATAAAGAATAAAAAGTAGGGTGAAATTGGTAAAGGAAAAATAGTTAAATTAAGTGAAAGGGAAAAGAAGAGATTGTAACCAAGTTACTATATAAAAATAAAAAGTTGATTTTTGAGGGTAATAATATAAATAAAGATATTGGAGCCACACCAGTGGAAATAATTGGATTAAAATATCCACTGTGTAAAGAGCAAATAAACAAAATCTCAAAAAAACGGCAGAAGAGAACAAAAAATATGATGACAAAATGGCCAAAGGAAGGGACATTTGATGTGGCATTGTGTGAGGAAATGGAAACTCTGATAAAAAACTATAAAACTAAAAGCATCAATATGAAAAGAGAAAAAAGAGAAACAAAGAGGGAAAAAGAGAAAGAAGTAATTGCTCTGTTTAAAAAAGAAGGTGAGGATATGTTGAAAAGTCTAAAACAGGCTAGGAAAATCCTGAAGGGGGCAGAGAAAGATAACATGAGAAAAGAAAAGTTATTTTCAGAGCCTCCCCCCTATTTGCCAGTACAAGGAGAGTTCCCAATACTCAAGGGAACAGTGGAAGTAACAGGAGAACTAGAGTTAGAAGGGCAGATAGAGATGGATGATAGAGAGGAACAAGCTGTAAAAACACAGAGGAAACCCAGAAAGGAAGTTGCAGAAAGTTTGCATCTTGATTGTTACAGGCAAGCATGTACAGCATTAGAACAAATGAAAGCTAATCAGGTAGATAAAACCTGGTTTGAGGAAGGATTAGAAAAAAAGAGGAGGAAAGATAGCGATATTGTAGCACAAGTACAAGCTATGGAAGAAGAAATGGAAGAGAAAATTAGAGAATCAGGGAAAAAGATACAAGAGGTAAATTAGTTGGAGAGAGGAAAGAGTAAGTTATTCTATGGTAGTGAGGATGAGAATAAGGCAGAGGAGTTATTTGATAACGGTAAATGGGAACAGGGCAGAGAAAAAGGGACACTTAGACCACTGGCCGCACAGCTCCCAATTTTTATCAAGGGTGAGCAGGGACAGTATGTCCCCTGGGCTTCACAGGACCTTGAGGGGCTTGTCACTCGCCTTCCTGATATAAATGAGGGCGCGGGCAAATTTATTCGAATGTTTGAGGACGAAACAACAGGAAAGCTATTGTCAGTAGGTGATGTCAAAGCTCTACTGGCTAGAATTATTGGAGGGACAAAGATGGATGAAATTCTCCTTAGAACGACTCTAAACAGAGCAGTGAACTCTCATAATATGGATGGGATTGTTTTTGATGCATTCCGCCCAGCAGTATGGCAGGCATTGCGTGCGGAGTATCCGATCAGACTGAATCCTAAATCACTGAAGGGAGAAGAAATTGGGGATGCAGAGAATCCAACCACATATGTACAGAAACAGTTGAAAAGGTGGAAACAAGAAACTGAGGGGGATCCCGAGGGAGACCCATTAATGGCAACATTGTTTAGGAAAGCTGTGATTGATGCTATGCCGCCAGCAGTAAAAAGCAAGCTGGAGGATGTGGTCGGTTTAACTTCTAAAACACACAAATAGTTTTGCGACCATGTGTCTCATGCAGTGGAACAACACAGAAAAAAATGAACAAAAACTCATGAGTCAAGAGAAAGAGTTACAACGTAAACTAACTCAATTACAGCTTGAAGAATTCACAAAGAAAAATAAGAAAAATATTCAAGCTTCAGTAACCAATGCAGCAGCCGAACAAATGACTATAATGCCTCCAGTAATTGCTCCACAACCAACTCTTCAGTCAAGCCCACTTACAGCAGTCCCTCCAAATGAACACTTGAACTCTGTGCCCATAATAAATGTTTATACTCAACAGCCAGGACAGATGGGATGGAGAAAAAACCCCATACAGCAAGGTCAAAGAGGCAGAGGCAGAGGCAGAAGCATGCCTCCAAGTCTGTGCTGGGGCTGAGGACAGCCCGGGCACAATAAAACTGACTGTCCAACTCGTCAATGGCCACAGCAACCTCAGGGTGGAAGAGAGGTGAGCTGGCAACAGCCTAGTCAGGGTCCAGTGCAGGGTCCAGTAAACCCTTGGGGAGGTCCCAATCCAGGCTATTAGGGGTGCACAGAGAATCCTAAAGGGGAGAGTCAGCTTCCAATTTTATCAACAAAAGCTGATCAAGAGCCTATTATGCAGATTAAAATAGAGGGAAAAGATACTCCGATGATGATTGATACGGGCGCAAATCTAACTTGCATTAATTTGAAATATGCTTCATATCTCCCCATGTCTGGAAAATTTGCAAAGACAATAGGATTCTCGGGAAAAATGCAATTGATACCCATAACAGCTCCAGTGTGTCTACAAACAAAAGATCAAAGTATAACAATGCCCATTCTGGTATCAAATCAAACTCCTATTAATTTGTTAGGAAGAGATGCATTATGTAAATTAGGACTACAAATTTGGTGTTCTCCAGAAGGAATATATATTGATGCAATAGGAACAGAAACACAAATGATGGTTGCAGAGCCAAAAGCAAATGTTTATTGGATAGGACAGATAGAACAAGATGTGAGACAGACAGTCAATAAATGGGGAAAGTTTATTGAAGCACAGATACCTGAAGCACAGCTATCAAAGTCTGAATTTCATTGCACAATGATGTATGATCAAGAAAGGTATGAAAATATAGAACAGAAATGGCAAAAAGAAACAAAAGGACAGCGGATTGAGATAGTCTCCCAGTACATCATCATAGGTAAACAGGGAGCAGCTTTAAACATACCAGAAGGTGAAGTTGTCAAAAAATGGTTCAATGTAAATAACTCTGTCCCGCATATTGCAGTATATGTAGGAAAAAGTTGGGAAGCAAAAGATTTAGGACCAATGATGAAAAGGGCAGAACAAAGCAAATGGGAATCAACAGAAAACCCATTAATTTTTCATTCAGCTGACAAAAATTACATCAAAATTTTGTGTGCAACCAGTTTGCTGGGAATTCCACAGGAAGTAGTTATCAGCCAAAAGAAAGAGACAAAGATGAGTACAGCATCTGAGTTAATAAACACAACTGAGACTGAATTATTTAAGGAAATGGAGTGTCAGGTACCAACTGAACTATGGTCTCAGCATGACACAGATATTGGATTAATAAAATCAGCAAATCCAGTAAGAGTTCAACTTAAGCCAAATGCACGTCTACCTAGAAAAGCACAATATCCTTTACGGGTAGATGCTGAAGCAGGAATAAAAGACACAATTGAAGGCTTAGTGAAGGCAGGAGTATTGATAGAAACTACTAGTTACTGTAACACTACAATTATGCCTGTAATCAAATCAGACAAAAACAGATGGCGACTTGTTCATGATTTACGAACAATAAATGAAATAACGGAAGATATGCCAGCTGAAGTACCAAACCCGCACACTTTACTGACAAATGTCCCTCCTGATGCCAAATACTTTACTGTAATTGATCTTTGCTCTGCCTACTTCAGTGTACCGCTTGCAGAAGAGAGTAGATATCTATTTGCATTTTCATTTTCAAATAAACAATATACATATTCTAGAATTCCCCAGGGATATAAACATTCACCACATATATTCAACAAGATTCTTAAGGCTGATTTAGAAGACCTCGTAATAGACGGTACACTATTACAATACATGGATGATTTAATTATCTGTTCTACCACACTAGAACAATGTCACAAAGATTCAATTAAGGTGTTGACAAAATTAGCACAAGGAGGACACAAGGTATCTAAAAACAAATTGTAATATTGCCAGCCTCAAGTGGAATACTTGGGAAGATTAATTGCATTTGGCACACGAGCTATAGCTCCAGCTCAGTTAGAAGGTATAAGTAAAACACTGTTACCTCAGACAGTAGGACAAATGATGACTTTTTTAGGAATGACTGGCTTTAGTGCAGACTGGATAGAAGACTATGCAGTAAAGACAGGGCCTTTGAGAGAAATGATGAAACAAGCAGGATTACAACATTTAAGCAATCCATTAAAATGGAACACAGATGCCTTACTAGCATTTGAAGCAATAAAAAAAGAATTACAACAGGCCCCTGCCCTGGGAATGGCAGAATATGATAAAATGTTTCATCTATATGTGGCAAATAGAGTTGATGGTTATGCATCAGCTGTATTGATGCAAGAGACCTGTAGTGGAAGGAAAAAACAGCCTATAGCACACTACAGCACAAAGTTAGACAATGTAGCCCAGGGATATCCACCATGTTACCAACAAGGTTTAGCTGCAGTGTATTTTGCTTATGAAAAAGCATCCACAATAACTATGGGGTACCCAGTGACTATATATACCCATCACAAAGTTGTGGAATTAATAGAACAAGGGAAATTTGTTCTGACACAAGCTCGAATTCTAGCCTACTCCTCATTACTCACATATCCAGATGTTACCATTAAAAGATGCCAGACAGTTAATCCAGCTGAATTAATTCCTTTGGCTTTTGAAGGAGAACCTCATGAGTGTGTGAATGAGTCCTTGGCATTTACTAGATTACGACCAGATCTTGAATCAACACCTATTTCTGAAGCAGAAGTTACTTACTTCGTAGATGGTTCTAGCTTTAGGGATCACGAAGGAAATCATACAGGATATTCAGTAGTGAAGAAAAACAAAAAAGAATATGAATCTGTAATATCACAACATTGTGTACAGCCATGCTCTGCTCAATTAGCAGAATTAAAAGCTCTCACAACTGCATGTCAGTTAGCAAAAGGACAAACTGCCAACATTTTTACAGATTCAGCATATGCTCATGGTGTATGTCATCTATTCGGAGCAGTGTGGAAACAAAGAGGTTTCAAAAAGAGTGATGGGACTCCCATCCAACATAGTGAACAAATAGGGCAATTGATTTCTGTTATGATGCTACCAAAACGACTAGCAACAATCAAATGTCAAGCACACAAGAAGTGAAATGACTATGTCATTAAAGGAAACAATGCAGCAGATTTAGAAGCTAAAAAAGCTTCAGGATGTCAGGTAGCAGTATTAGCACCTGTTGTGCTTATCGAACCTCATCCTCAATTGGATGACATTATTCGAATTCAACAACAAGCAGGTCCTTATGTACAATCAATGTGGCATCAAAGTGGAGCTAAAAAAGACTCACAGGACATCTGGCGTACACATGAAGGACACATTGTTGCACCTACTTCACTGTTGAATATTTTTATTACAGATGCACATGCTTTTGACCATTGTGCAAGGGGAGAAGTGGTAAGAAAAATTAAACAGCAAGGATATTGGTCTCCTTATTTATATGCAATGGTGGATGAATTTTTGTCCACATGTGAAGTATGTGCTAAATACAATGTAAGAAAAGGCATAGTGACACCAATAGGTCATATTCCAACACCTGAAGGCCCCTTTAAACATCTTGTATGCGATTATGTGGATATGATAAAGCGTGTACAAGGCAAAAGATACATGCTGGTTATCATAGACAGGTTTAGCAGATGGGTGGAGGCAGTACCATCCGCAGATCTAGGAGCAGGAACGGTGATAAAATTTCTAACAAGAGAGGTAATTCCTAGATTTGGAATTCCATCAGAAATAAGTTCAGATAATGGGTCAGCATTCATACAAAAAAGTTTGAAACAATTATTGTAACAATTAAGAATAAAACAGAGACTAGGATGCGTTTATAGACCTCAATCACAAGGGTCAGTGGAGAGGGTTAATGGAGTTATCAAGGCCAAAATAAACAAAATATGTGAAAGTACTAAACTTAATTGGATTGATGCATTACCGCTCGCACTAATGAGTTATCGCATGCAAACTAACAGGAACACGCATTTAACACCGCATGAAATGCTTACGGGTCGACCCATGCCTGTGCCATATTGTAGAGGTCCTTATAAAGGACCCCCTCTAGAACAATTACAAATGGAACTTCGTTCTTATATGAAGAAATTAACTGCCATACATAAAGCTATCTATTTACAGGAAAAAAGAAAAGAGCCCAGAGAGGAATCGGAGACTGCCTGTCCAGTTGTTCCAGGGGATCAAGTTTATCTGAGGGTATTCCGGAGAAAATGGAATGAGCCCAGGAGAGAAGGACCCTACAAAGTGGTGAGAGCAACTCCAACAGCAGTCCAAGTGGAAGGAAGCACAGCCTGGTATCATCTAAAACACTGTACTAGAGTTCCCACAGGAAAGGCAGAAAGAAAGGAAAACAGTCAACTAGACAATGCAGGAGAGAGCAATGAGGAAAAATCAGAGACACATGATGAAGTGCAAACTGACGAGGGCTCCCTAAACAATGTACACAAGGAGCTTCTTACCTCCTGTCAGACAAACTGGAGAGGACAGAGAATAAGTCTGACAACATGTCTGAAGACCATCCTATGCCTAATGCATCTCATAATGCAGACTCAAACTCAACCGATAGAAAGCAACCTGACTTCCCTTCCATTGACTTTACAACCTTTGAACAAAAGTGACAATCTAATCAACTTTTATAATCTTGTGATATTCCATTAGTGATGTAATGTATGTATTTTATGCCTTTTATACATAACTGTGATAACCACAGGCAAATGCTGAACCAATTGCACGCTCACGCTTATAACATTGTGTACTATTACAGAAGGAAATAGGGAGACTGGATCTTTTACTCCCTCCTCGTCAAAAAAGGAGAGAGATGTTTGGTCCAGTAATCCCTCAGAGTGGAATTTCATAATCTAGTCACTGGTGATAATACAATGTGACTTATTTAGTCACTAGATAGTGTAACTAATATGACTGGATTATGAAGTAGCACTCTGGATAAGAAAAATGTGAGACTTATTAAGTCTCAAAGGGGAGAATATGTGGAAGATTTTTATTAGTAAGATTTTAATTAAACAAGTATATAATCAATGTGAATCTAGCCATTTTTGTTGCTAGTTATTACTCCATTATAATCTTATAGGTAATAGAAAGCTACGTGCTGGAATGTACAAAACTGAGGAGAAACATATGGTCAGACATACATACAGGGCCTTTGTTTAGAATAAATCAAGCAGGGGGCCTCTCCTCTCTAGGGAGGTATTAAAATTGTAATCATAAGGAAAAGTTTGACTATGTGGAACTGCCCCATTTAATGTATATAAGGAGATACCAAATAACATTCGGGAGATCTCCTTGCAAGGACTCTCGGCTTTATTTTCTGTAAAATAAAGTCTTTTCTTCTGAGAGAAAAATCCCTGACTGAGTGTGATTCTTCGGAGAACTGGCAGACGACACCACACAGTTTATTTCCCCTTTAATCGCCGAGCTTGTCGGAGTGCTTGTGTGATGAATGGCAATACCGAAGCATGTTACGCGACTCCCCATAGACATCGGAACCTCAATCTATCAGGGTTCTGTAGCTCTACTGCTGTCCAAAAAGTCACTTCTGGTGCAGGAAGATGTGCTGGCTTTTTGAGGAGAGAAGCAAAAAAGATCAAGCTTTCCCATCACGGGAGTCGACCCCTGGCTGCATGGGAGAAATCCAGGAATCCTAACTGCTAGACCATATGGGAACTGGCCAGCTTTAACTAGGCACAAGCTTGTGGGCCGCTTTCATTAAATCTGGCCAGTGTGGTTTACAGAAATAAATGGTGTTACATGAATTCAAGGGTCATGTTTGTTGACTCACCCCGGGGGTTCAGTTTTTTGGCCAGAGTCCTGTGATTGCTGAATTGATACCTTGAACTGGTAATTAGGCTCTTGTCCAGGTGAAAATACTTGTGTCATGCATCTGAAAACACACATTGCAACCGTTATCTGGATGAAAAACTGTCTATCGTCGGTCTGTCAAGGTCCAAAATTGACATACGAATGGCAATACCGAAGCATGTCCGTGTCTCCCCTAGACATCGGAATGGATGTGCAGAATATGTCTTTTTTGGAAAAAAAAAGAAGAATGCCTGGAGATTTGCCTTTACTTCTAGATTTTGGAGAAGAAGAAAAAACACAACAACAAAATAAGCCGGAGAAAAACAAGCACAGAGCAAGCCTGCAAGGAGTCGAACCTAGAATCTTCTGATCCGTAGTCAGACACGTTATCCATTGCGCCACTGGCCCACCGATAGTAGAGACTCCCGATTGCTACAAAGTTGTTGGTTTTAGATGTGACAGTGGCAAGCATTGCTGTCTGCTTATTCTCACCTTGTTATCAGGAGGTAAGCCTACCAGCCCACCAGCCCACCAGCCCACCAGTCCACCAGTCCCTCCCTGGTGGTCTAGTGGTTAGGATTCGACGCTCTCACCGCTGCGGCCCGGGTTCGATTCCCGGTCAGGGAAAGCTCTTTTGGCTTCCAATTGGCGACTGCGAATTCAAGCTCTGCTAACACCTGCGAGAAAGCCAGCTCCAAACCAAAAAAATGGTGAGCACTTGAAAAAAAAGACCTCCTTCGTGCCGGAGTCGAACCAGCAACCTAAGGATTGCCAGCACTCCAACCTGGTGCAGGAAGATGTGCTGGATTTTTGAGGAGGGAAGCAAAAAGAAGCATGCTTTCCCATACCGGGAGTCGAACCCAGGCCACCTGGGTGAAAACCAGGAATCCTAACCGCTAGACCATATGGGATTTGGACACCTTAAACTGGCCAGTGGCGCACTTTCCATACATGTGGTCAGTGTGGGCGCAGGATCTTGTAGTGGCCTGTTGCTTTAGGTCTGCGGCTGTAACAATGTGATAATAATTTGGCAAAACAAGAATTATCCAAAAGGACGGTTTTCTGAATTATATAGTGTTGTATGCATTCAAGGGATCTGTTTTTTTTACTCACCCCGGGGGTTCAGTTTTTTTGGGCAGATTCCTGTGATTGCTGAATTGATACCTTGAACTGGTAATTAAGCTCTTATCCAGGTGAAAATACTTGTGTCATGCATCTGAAAACACACATTGCAAGCGTTATCTAGATGAAAATCTGCCTATCATCGGTCTGTCAAGGTACAAAATTGACATATTGTGAGGTTAATAATGAAAGTGAGACCAATTTTTTATCCGCAAAGTTGCTGATTATTTGCTTATTCAGTTTAATGCAGATTACAATTTATTCTCAATGTCCAGGTGGCAATTAGTGATAAGGCTTCAAAATGGCAAGCCTGTGACATCAAAACAACATAGCATTACACCCTTCAAAGTAATGAAGCAGTTACAGAGTAGCGATGAAATAGTTCATTCGAAAATCAACTGGCTGCCAGCCTGCAGTTTATTTCCCCTATAATCGCCGAGCTTGTCGGAGTGCTTGTGAGACGAATGGCAATACTGAAGCATGTCCGTGTCTTCCCTAGACATCGAAAAGGGTGTGCAGAATATGTCTTTTTTGGAAAAAATGAAGAATGCCTGAAGATTTGCCTTTTCTTCTGGATTTTGGAGAAGAGAAAAAAAAAACACAACAACAAAATAAGCCGGAGAAAAACAAGCACAGAGCGAGCCAGCCAGGAGTCGAACCTAGAATCTTCTGATGCGTAGTCAGACACGTTATCCATTTTTCCAAGGCCGGCGCCCATTAGTTGAGGTAAAGATCCTAAAAGACGCATAGGGACGTGAGTTCGCGGCCCACTCCGAACAGTGATGGAATTCCTGGAATGTGTCCGCTTCGACGCTGCTGATGCACACGTACGTAATCATCATTCTCCCCCGTAATTTAATCGAACGTAAATTCGTCCCCCCCCACTTTAATTTGGGAACTGTCCAAAGTAAACACTCTCACGTTGTGTATGTTTCATTCATACCGGACGCCGGAGGGCGCTCTCTCACACAAAGTCCAAAACAGACTCGTAAAAGTACCAGCTCGTGACCACTATGTGACGCACGCTACGGGAAATACCTTATATGGACAAAAGCATCAAGCTGTCACTGGATAAAAAAAAGTCGAAATGATTTGACAGACAAAACGTGAATATTCATTGCAACAAATACATGATTTGTGTTTTTGTGCATTTTCACAACAAAATACATGAATAACGCAGCGCTAACTAACTCATTTTTTACAGTATAATATATTATTTTTTACAGTATAACATTATATTATTATATTTTCTGACTTATTCTGAAAGTCCCTGTTTTTGTGTGTGTGTGTGTGTTTTATTTTTATGTAATACTGGAATACTTAAAAAAATTTGCAACTTCAAATACAGTGAGAAATAGGCACAAAAACATTACTAGTGCAAAGATTAAGATTAACAACCCTTTTAATTTGCAAATATAAAGTCAATAAAAAAATTATAACAGCAGTGCAAATATATATGCATTTACAAATATTGTGAGAATCCAAAAAGGCACAATAACAATAGTGTGAGGGCAAATATTAACAATCCTTTTAATCTCCATATATATTTTAAAGCCAATAAAACATTTAGAACAGTAGTGCAATTTTGACACATCAATTAAAAATAATAAACAGTAAACCAAAAATGTTTACCATAGTAGTAAAATGTTTACATATCAGTGTAAAAAATATAATAAACATCAAACCAAAACAAACACAATAACAATAGTGTGAGGGCAAATATTAACAACCCTTTTAATCTCCATATACATTTTAAAGCCAATAAAACATTTAGAACAGTAGTGCAATTTTGACACATCAATTAAAAATAATAAACAGTAAACCAAAAATGTTTACCACAGTAGTAAACTTTTTACATATCAGTGTAAAAATATAATAAATATCAAACCAAAACAAACATTTGCAGTGCAATTTTGACATCAGACTAAGAAAATAATAAATAGTAAACCAAGACAAACATTTACCACAGTAGTGCAATTTTGACATGTTAGCCAAAAAAAGTAAATCAAAACAAAAATGGACCACAGTAGTGCAATTATGACATATTCGCCCCTAAAAAAATAGTAAATCAAATATACCAAAACCAAAATAATGATAATAATAAAAACATAAACATACCATATATATATAATGGTATCAAATATTTTTCCAACAGAGGCATGCAGCAGAGGAAACACACAGTAATTACACATTTTAGAGAAAGCTGTCATTGTTGGAGACTATTAAATTGCACTATAAAGCAAACATTAAGTTACCAAATAAAAATATCACATGCTGAAATAGCAGTTTTAAGAAGCTGTAGGGTTGCCATTTCCCTTTTTTCTTCATCTATAACCTCGTTCCTGCAGCACAGCCCTCCATTCACCATATGATTGAGACTCAGAATCTTTGCAGAACCAGTTGCCAAAGAACTGAAGATGTGATGGTGGCTTTCTCTCTTTGTTACACTTTCTGGAAAGAATTATGTCTGTCTTCTTCACATATTTTCTTGTGACAGTTCCAGTGCGCTCCCTCTCCAGTTTTCTCTTTCTGTATTGCTGAGTGGAGTAAGGAACATCTTGACCGGATGTCTGTGTCTGAGCTGATGGTTGCAAGGCTGAAGGTAATGGGAGGTTGAAGAACATCACCTATGAGGTACCTGTAGAGGATGGCGCTTAAGTGCCTTTCACTGTTGGAAGCTGCACAGATGGTAAAATGAAAGGGAGAGAGATGAGTAGTGCTGATGCAATGACAGGAAGGCCTTGATGTGATATTGGAGCCTGGGAGATGGCCTGGGGTTGCGACCTCCCCTTAAGTTTTGCCTTCCCAGCAGTGTTTGGTGGCAGGATAAAAAGGTGAGGCTCAGCCAAATTGCCTGGATACAGAGTTGGTCCTTTCTGCATAGCTGCAGGAAGTGTCTCGGGTCCTGCCATGGGTGTGTCTGGGGCTTGGATACCCTGCTTCAAAATCTCCTGTTCCTGTGACTTGCCACACCTGCTGAACCTGGGAAACATAAAACAACAGATATTAATAAACATTTAAGCAATACAAAAGATCAACTACTATTTGTCATGACTATGACGCAGCAGCATGACACAGCTGAGATCACACAGCAGTCGTCTAATGTATTACTGCTTTTGTGAAATGGCTACTTTATTGAGATTAACATTGTATTATGAATTATTGATTCTTGCAGTCTGCTGAAGACAGCTGATCCATGTCATAAATCTTATCTTTAATAATGAAGAAGAAAACAGAAGTTGAACTCTTGTTGATTTGTTTCTAGACCTGCAAAGCAGCCATGGTTACATAAAGGCTGATGATACAAAAAAATTTGAGAAGTGTTTCTTGGGTACGTTCCCCACTGAGAATGGGTAACAAATTTCAATCTGGATACTTCAGATCAATCTTGCGCTCTGTGTCTTACCTGGTTGCCTGTTGATGGCAATATTAACCAAAGTTGCCCAGCAGCATTGATCAAAAAAAGTTGCCGTGTAACATCAGCCCTTAGCTGCTTTAAGTTTAGGCTTAGCGGTGACAATGCTTATTTACTCACCATTGTGTGACTGTTGCAGCGTTCACTTCTGGGAGCTGGATGGTGGTCTCACTCATCACCTTAGCATTGGTGAGGATGCACTCTTGGATGTACTTGTGAGCACATGCTACCACAATGAAGCGGGACACCCTCACTCCGTCACAGCGCACCACGTTTGGGTAGAGAGCACAGAGCCTTGTGAAAATGGCCTCCACCACTCGGTTGAAGTCAGGCCACTGTGCAGGACTATGAGCCCCAACGAAACACCTGCAAATTACAACAGGATACATATTATTAATGTAAGATTGTTTTCATTGTGTGATCTTATTTTTATTTTCCCTTTCCTATTCTGTTTTGCTTTGTGTTGTCTAAATGTTCATTTATAATATCTGCCCATAGTTATGTTTTCTTTCTTTGTTTTGTTTTTAGATTGATGTTAAAATGTCATATCAATAAATCAGGTCTCTACTGGATTACTGTGTTGTGGAATTATTACAGGGTGTTGTTAGTCAGCCTGTCAGATTTTATTCACAATAATGACTGCATATTAACCCGCTTATTACATGGCTACTTACTAAAGTACAGTAAAAGACAAATTATTTGACACAACATATTGATACAAAATGATTTTACCGATTTAAGAAATGATTGCTTTGTTTCTGCTAAATTAATTATTCCAATGTAACATACTTAGCAACCTAATATATATTCAGAATTAAACGTAAATCACAACTAATAATTTATGTTTAGTTGCGAAATGAAAAGAAAATGAAAAGAAAGATAATTTAAATGAAATAATTAAAAATAATTAAAAATGAAAAAAATAATTAAAAATGAAATATACTTTAGGAACTTTTGATAGCATCAGTGAATACAAATATTCACATGATTCATAGATAAAGAAATCAATAAATTGTTGTTATTAGTTAAATGTGTCATAATGTATCCATTCCTTAATAACATATTATATTAACTAACAGTGTAAAATTATATCATTAATGAATCATTAGATAAAAATTTGTAAAAATATCATTATGTTATTACTTTAACTTTACTTGTTGAGGTACATGACTAATTTAAAAAAAAACATAACCACAATAACATATTTACAATTGGTTAATAGCTCTTTACCTCAACATGTAAAGTCATAAATTGATTTTCTTTGAAAATCATTAGCTAATGATTAGTTAAAGCTGACAACTGGAAGTTGAAGTAAATAGCTTTGGCCACTGTAGTAATTAAAATATACATTTACGTCATTAGTTAAACTAATGTTATTAAGGAACTAATACATTAAAGTAAATTTAACTAATAAAATTGTATTTATTAATTTATATATGAAACATATAGAATGTTTATTAGTTGCTGATGTAGTAATCATTAATTAATGGTTTAAGTTAGTCCTTCATTCGTTTACATTAACTCATGATTATCTGTGCATTCGTTAAGTATAAATTAATGGATATTTGTCCATTACAGGTGACATGGAGCGCCACTGGCCCACCAATAGTAAAGACCCCTGATTGCTACAGAGTTGTTGGTTTTAGATGTGAAAGTGGCAAGCATTGCTGTCTGCTTATTCTCACCTTGTTTTCAGGAGGTAAGCCCACCAGCCCACCAGGCCACCAGGCCACCAGGCCATCAGCCCACCAGCCCACCAGGCCATCAGCCCACCAGCCAACCAGCCCCTCCCTGGTGGTCTAGTGGTTAGGATTTGAAAAAGACCTCCTTCAAGCCGGCAACCTAAGGATTGCCAACACTCCAACCTACAGTCCTCCACTCTACCAGCTGAGCTATCGAAGGGGCAAAGTGTTAGACAGAACCTCGACATCTGGTGCAGGAAGATGTGAATTATCCAAGAATTATCCAAAAGGACGTTTTTCTGAATTATATAGTGTTGTATGCATTCAAGGGATCTGTTTTTTTTACTCACCCCGGGGGTTCAGTTTTGTTGGGCAGATTCCTGTGATTGCTGAATTGATACCTTGAACTGGTAATTAAGCTCTTGTCCAAGTGAAAATACTTGTGTCATGCATCTGAAAACACACATTGCAACCGTTATCTAGATGAAAATCTGCCTATCATCGGTCTGTCAAGGTACAAAATTGACATATTGTGAGGTTAATAATGAAAGTGAGACCAATTTTTTATCCGCAAAGTTGCTGATTATTCGCTCGTTCAGTTTAATGCAGATTACAATTTATTCTCAATGTCCAGGTGGCAATTAGTGATAAGGCTTCAAAATGGCAAGCCTGTGACATCAAAACAACATGGCATTACACCCTTCAAAGTAATGAAGCAGTTACAGAGTAGCGATGAAATTGTTCATTCGAAATTAAACTGGCTGCCTGCCTGCAGTTTATTTCCCCTTTAATCGCCGAGCTTGTCGGAGTGCTTGTTAGATGAATGGCAATGCCGAAGCATGTCCGTGTCTTCCCTAGACATCGGAAAGGGTGTGCAGAATATGTTTTTTTTTTTGGAAAAAAAAGAAGAATGCTTGAAGATTTGCCTTTTCTTCTGGATTTTGGAGAAGAGAAAAAAAACACAACAACAAAATAAGCCTGAGAAAAACAAGCACAGAGCGAACCAGCCAGGAGTCGAACCTAAAATCTTCTGATCCGTAGTCAGACACGTTATCCATTGCGCCAATGGCCCACCAATAGTAAAGAACCCTGATTGCTACAGAGTTGTTGGTTTTAGATGTGACAGTGGCAAGCATTGCTGTCTGCTTATTCCCTGGTGTAAGTGGTTAGAATTCCCTCCCTGGTGGTCTAGTGGTTAGAATTCGGCGCTCTCACCGGCACGGCCCGGTTTTGATTCCCAGTCAGGGAAAGCTCTTTTGGCTTCCAATTGTGGACTGCGAATTCAAGCTCTGCTAACAGCTGCGAGAAAGCCAGCTCCAAACCAAAAAAATGGTGAGCACTTGAAAAAAAGACCTCCTTCGAGCCAGAGTCGAACCAGCGACCTAAGGATTGCCAACACTCCAACCTACAGTCCTCCGCTCTACCAGCTGAGCTATCGAAGGGGCAAAGTGTTAGACAGAACCTCGACATATCACGGTCTTGTAGCTCTACTGCTGGCCAAAAAGTCACTTCTGGTGCAGAAGATGTGCTGGATTTTTGAGAAGGGAATCAAAAAGGAGCATGCGTTCCCATACCGGGAGTCAAACCTGGGCCACCTGGGTGAAAACCAGGAATCCCAAGCGCTAGACCATATGGGATTTGGAAACCTTAAACTGGCCATTGGCTTCTGGCGCACTTTCCATACATGTGGTCAGTGTGGGCGCAGGATCTTGTAGTGGCCTGTTGCTTTAGGTCTGCGACTGTAACAATGTGATAATCATTTGGCAAAACAAGAATTATCCATAAGGACGGTTTTCTGAATTATATAGTGTTGTATGCATTCAAGGGATCTGTTTTTTTTACTCACCCTGGGAGTTCAGTTTATTTGGGCAGATTCCTGTGATTGCTGAACTGACACCTTGAACTGGTAATTAAGCTCTTGTCCAGGTGAAAATACTTGTGTCATGCATCTGAAAACACACATTGCAACCATTATCTAGATGAAAATCTGACTATCATCGGTCTGTCAAAGTACAAAATTGACATATTGTGAGGTTAATAATGAAAGTGAGACCAATTTTTAATCCGCAAAGTTGCTGATTATTCGCTCGTTCAGTTTAATGCAGATTACAATTTATTCTCAATGTCCAGGTGGCAATTAGTGATAAGGCTTCAAAATGGCAAGCCCGTGACATCAAAACAACATGGCATTACACCCTTCAAAGTAATGAAGCAGTTACAGAGTAGCGATGAAATTGTTTATTCGAAAATCAACTGGCTGCCAGCCTGCAGTTTATTTCCCCTTTAATCGTCGAGCTTGTCGGAGTGCTTGTGAGACGAATGACAATACCGAAGCATGTCCGTGTCTTCCCTAGATATCGGAAAGGGTGTGCAGAATAGGTCTTTTTTGGAAAAAAAGAAGAATGCCTGAATATTTGCCTTTATTTCTGGATTTTGGAGAAGAGAAAAAAAAACAAAGCAACAAAATAAGCCGGAGAAAAACAAGCACAGAGCGAGCCAGCCAGGAGTCGAACCTAGAATCTTCTGATCCGTAGTCAGACTCGTTATCCATTGCGCCACTGGCCCACCAATAGTAAAGACCCCTGATTGCTACAGACTTGTTGGTTTTAGATGTGACAGTGGCAAGCATTGCTGTCTGCTTATTCTCACCTTGTTATCAGGAGGTAAGCCCACCAGCCCCTCCCTGGTGGTCTAGTGGCTAGGATTCGGCGCTCTCACCGCCGCGGCCCGGGTTCGATTCACGGTCAGGGAAAGCTCTTTTGGTTTCCAATTGTGGACTGCGAATTCAAGCTCTGCTAACAGCTGCGAGAAAGCCAGCTCCAAACCAAAAAAATGGTGAGCACTTGAAAAAAAGACCTCCTTCGAGCCAGCGACCTAGGGATTGCCAACACTCCAACCTACAGTCCTCCGCTCTACCAGCTGAGCTTTCGAAGGGGCAAAGTGTTAGACAGAACCTCGACATATCACGGTCTTGTAGCTCTACTGCTGGCCAAAAAGTCACTTCTGGTGCAGGAAGATGTGCTGGATTTTTGAGGAGGGAATCAAAAAGGAGCATGCGTTCCCATACCGGGAGTCAAAACTGGGCCGCATGATTGCTACAGAGTTGTTGGTTTTAGATGTGAAATTGGCAAGCATTGCTGTCTGCTTATTAACACCTTGTTTTCAGGAGGTAAGCCCACCAGCCCACCAGCCCCTCCCTGGTGGTCTAGTGGTTAGGATTCGGCGCTCTCACCGCCGCGGCCCGGGTTTGATTACCGGTCAGGGAAAGCTCTTTTGGTTTCCAATTGTGGACTGCGAATTCAAGCTCTGCTAACAGCTGCGAGAAAGCCAGCTCCAAACCAAAAAAATGGTGAGCACTTGAAAAAAAGACCTCCTTCGAGCCAGCGACCTAAGGATTGCCAACACTCCAACCTACAGTCCTCCGCTCTACCAGCTGAGCTTTCGAAGGGGCAAAGTGTTAGACAGAACCTCGACATATCACGGTCTTGTAGCTCTACTGCTGGCCAAAAAGTCACTTCTGGTGCAGGAAGATGTGCAGGATTTTTGAGGAGGGAATCAAAAAGGAGCATGCGTTCCCATACCGGGAGTCAAAACTGGGCCGCATGATTGCTACAGAGTTGTTGGTTTTAGATGTGAAATTGGCAAGCATTGCTGTCTGCTTATTAACACCTTGTTTTCAGGAGGTAAGCCCACCAGCCCACCAACCCATCAGCCCACCAGCCCACCAGCCCCTCCCTGGTGGTCTAGTGGTTAGGATTCGGCGCTCTCACCGCCGCGGCCCGGGTTTGATTACCGGTCAGGGAAAGCTCTTTTGGTTTCCAATTGTGGACTGCGAATTCAAGCTCTGCTAACAGCTGCGAGAAAGCCAGCTCCAAACCAAAAAAATGGTGAGCACTTGAAAAAAAGACCTCCTTTGAGCCAGCGACCTAAGGATTGCCAACACTCCAACCTACAGTCCTCCGCTCTACCAGCTGAGCTTTCGCAGGGGCAAAGTGTTAGACAGAACCTCGACATATCACGGTCTTGTAGCTCTACTGCTGGCCAAAAAGTCACTTCTGGTGCAGGAAGATGTGCTGGATTTTTGAGGAGGGAATCAAAAAGGAGCATGCGTTCCCATACCGGGAGTCAAACCTGGGCCGCCTGGGTGAAAACCAGGAATCCTAAGCGCTAGACTATATGGAATTTGGAAACCTTAAACTGGACATTGGCTTCTGGCGCACTTTCCATACATGTGGTCAGTGTGGGCGCAGGATTTTGTAGTGGCCTGTTGCTTTAGGTCTGCGACTGTAACAATGTGATAATAATTTGGCAAAACAAGAATTATCCATAAGGACGGTTTTCTGAATTATATAGTGTTGTATGCATTCAAGGGATCTGTTTTTTTTACTCACCCCGGGAGTTAAGTTTATTTGGGCAGATTCCTGTGATTGCTGAATTGATACCCTGAACTGGTAATTAAGCTCTTGTCCAGGTGAAAATACTTGTGTCATGCATCTGAAAACACACATTGCAACCGTTATCTAGATGAAAATCTGACTATCATCGGTCTGTCAAAGTACAAAATTGACATATTGTGAGGTTAATAATGAAAGTGAGACCAATTTTTAATCTGCAAAGTTGCTGATTATTCGCTCATTCAGTTTAATGCAGATTACAATTTATTCTCAATGTCCAGGTGGCAATTAGTGATAAGGCTTCAAAATGGCAAGCCCGTGACATCAAAACAACATGGCATTACACCCTTCAAAGTAATGAAGCAGTTACAGAGTAGCGATGAAATTGTTCATTCGAAAATCAACTGGCTGCCAGCCTGCAGTTTATTTCCCCTT